>NC_134458.1:200297419-200397419 GCF_047948215.1 Lycorma delicatula | reverse complement strand
TGCTAAAAGCTTGAATTAGATGCATGAAGAAAATTCAAGTAAGCTTTTGTTTATTAGTAATAAACAATAATTTAGCTTAATAAAGCTAAAAATTAGTAATTTAGTACAAATAAAGGTTATAAAAGAATTAATTACGTATTGTTTATAATTAGTAAATGTAAATATGATAGTTATTACCGCGTACAATATGATAATAAGTAATACTTCGATTTGATACGCGGAGTTGATGTTTTGAGGCGGAATAGTAATACGCCGTCTGCTCGTGACGTCAGAAGCTCGTACATCGGCTGGGCCTAGTATATTAGTGTATCGTCCTCTAATCATTTATGGTTTTAATATCCCAGTGAACAGCAAAATCACATTTTACACTTATTAGTGATCATCAGCTGCAGATCCTTTGAAAGTAGCTACAGTATATATTTTGTCCATCTATTTAAAATAGTTTTGTCAATTTTCTGTGCAACTTTTATTATTATTTTTTTTTTTTTACTTTATTCCTACGCATTTTATATTTTTACTGATATTTGTCTAGCTGTTTATAATATATTTTTTTTTATCTTCTATGTTACTTTATTTTATCGGTAAAAATTTCAAGCAGAAAGCCTTTACATACTTTACTCGAGATCACGTTTTTCTGGTGAATTTATTCAGTTGTCCTTGAAGATACATTTATTTTTCTTCTATCGGTTTATATTTTCTTACATTTTCTTTAGTTCTTAATTTGATATACGTATCAGCCTGGGAATCTTTCAGAACATCAGCTCAATTTGAGAACTTTTTCTAACGACATCTAAATGAGGAATAAATCTGGAAAAAGGTATAAATACAAAAAGAAGCAGGTGGGTGGGGTTTTTAAACCGTTCTTATTGTTGGCAGTAACGGGGACGCGATCGACCGGTTTGAAAAAGGAAGTCAGGTGCGGCGGACCTAATTGACTGAGTCCGATAATTCCACACAGCCCTTTAAGGAACGGCCGGATGAGCAAACGTTGAAATACTTCATTGCTGTCGGTCAAAATATTTAAATACGTTATTAATCCCATATTAAAAATTAATCTGGTAGCTAATTTATTGGACGATAATTTTTTTGTTTGTAATTAGCAAACACCTAAATCAATTTTAATAATTATATGAACACGGTTGTCGTACGATCTCAGAAGGATTTTTTTTAACACTTAATAAAATACCTATATGAGTTATTTTGTTACCTATTATAATGTAAACTGGGGAAACGACTTTCCTACATTTAATGCCAAAATGTCCGTATAAAGGACTGGAAGCGAGTAGTTTTAAATCGATACTTATTGTATGGCAGTCACCGAGTTGGAAATTTAGATGTAGGGACCGTCAATCGCTTAGTAATTACGTTAATTTTTTTTTTTATTTCTATGTTACAAAAATAAAATAAATCATTTTTCTTCACGAGTAAGATTATTAAAAAAAAACCGTATTGTTTTTTTCTTTTCTATAATTTACTAATATTTATGAAGTTTAATTATTTCCCGTTTACGCCAGAAGAGTTAATGTATTTGGTAGTTTGTGTTTGTTTATTTGTGTTTTTTTTATCTGTAAAACGGCTGCACTATCATGAAATAAGTATTAAACGATTTTTCTGAATCGTGTTAATCAGGCATTAGAAAAAAAATCTGAGCATTATTCTTCTCCAGTTCACGAATAAAACATTTTGTTTTAAATTCATCAGATGAGATATTAAATAAATTTGAGTTAAAGAATACATAATTGCATATGTTTATATAATGTAAACTGCCTTAATATAGATTGAATCACTGAAAACTCTTTACAAAGAAATAATTTTGAATTGTTACCGGAAAAAACAACAATCACATAATGTAAATAAAATTAAGAAATATAACAGAAGCTTTTTTTTTAATTTTTCGTGAATAAGTTATCATATTTTGATTCTTTGGATATATGCAAAAAAAAAACGTATTTGTTAAGTTTCTTAACAAATACATTTAGAAATCAGACATTTAGAAATGTCTGAACTATAGAATCCTTCCATTTCATTTAATTTTGTATAAAATTGTGCAAGTATACGAGTATAATTAAAAAATCATAGTTTTATGTAAAATATCAATCCGACCCCTATAAGAAAAAAAGAAATTTTTTTAAAACTTTTGCACTGAAAAGGAAAAAATAATTTTTTACTACGCTCTCATTACAATCTTTGAATCACTATTGTATGTTTCAAGATCACTGACGAATAAAGTGAGATAAAAAATAATTATAGCTATAGTGTAAATTCTGAACTGTATATATTATTAATTGTTAATATTGAGTGTTAATAGTGTCTGAATGTTTATGTAAATATTGGTATCAATGAGAAGTGGTGCTATGAGAAGTGGTGGACTATGACGCGGGTGGTGCTGATGTTATGCCTTTACGTCAATTGCAGCACCACCCTGCGTGAGGGAATGGGTTTTTTATTAGGTCCTACCGCATAGGCGGTGAATCCCACACACCCAGTATGTGCGGGCTCTGGGCGTTTGGTTCAGGCAAATTTTCCCACCTCTACGGGAAAAAAAAAACCTGGAATCCGCTGTACTACATATATATAATTGTAATTTAATTAGGTTTTTGTTGCAGTATTTATTATTTTCTCCATTATATTAGTACACGCATTAATGAAAAATTTTACGTGATTTTTTTTTTATAATCAGAATTAAGAAAATTATTTCGATATAACACCATATGTTTTTATTAGTTAATTCATTTTTTACTTGTATTAAATTTATAACTTTTTATGTAATCTGTCTTCATATTTGTTCGGTCATTGTACTTTAGCGAAGGTAATAGAAAGGAACCGGTTACCTGATTTGTTTAAACCCTTGACCTAATTCACCTCTTCAGTGTTTCCTATGCTTTTTATAACATTTATCAATAAGTTTAAAACTTATACAGTTTAGATTTTTTAAATATATAATTTTGATTTCAATTCCCTTGTATGATTACGATAATAGAAGTTATGTGTATACATACATATATATATTTTTTTTTTACTAATGAAATATTTTTATTTCATTATTGTTTTTTTTCCATACATACTAATTAAATTATTAATGATCTTATTATTACAATTGATCTTAATTTTTTTATATATTTATTTTTATGAAAAAGAAAATTGTTTTTTTTTTTTTTAATGAAAGGTCGGATTTTATAAGATATACTCACATAAATGTATATACGTTATGTTTAAATGATGGTAGGGATATTAAAACTATGTATGATTATTATTATTATTATTATTATTCGAGTGCTAAAAACGAGAGGTTGACTGATTGTTATAAGGCCACTGTGCTTGTCAATATGCAGTGTCCTAGTCAGCGTACATTCAACTCTACCGCGGCCGAGGGCAACTTCTCGGAATTACACGAAGTACAAACGAATTTATACGATCATTGAACGTAGATACAAATTGGGGACAACTATTTGTTCATTAGTTGGCGCTAACTCGTTTATTAAGTTTATTAGAGTTATTTGTTACTCATTTAGTAACATTACTGTTCATACTTCCCACTTAATAATGTCGTTTCTTTGTATTTGCTTAACTTATTATTTTTTATTTATTTAAATGGCTGTGAACTTAATGGATTCACTTGTCTCATCACGCACAATAAATATATATATATATATATATATATATATGCACAGTTGTTTGCGCGTGCGTATGTATAAATACTTTCACTAACTTCTATTTCATAAACTTACAAGTCAAAGAACTCTAGGATTTCCCCATGAACTTAACGCAATCTTTACCCTAAATACCATATTATATTTTACGTAAATTTTTTCCCTAATTTTTTATTTCTTGATAAAAAAATTGAAATAGTATTTACAAAGAATAATATACTTGTAGTATACATATTTTTCTTTGGTTGTTAATTAAATTATCTACAGAAATCCTAACATCCTGATATATGATTTTTATTTTATTTTCATAACAAAAGATCCTTTCTTTAATATTATATACAACTTTTTATTTCTGTTAAAAGTTGTAACGTACTGTATAAATGTATACTGGTCATTTTCCTTTATTTATTGATGAAATAAAAAGTGAGTGAAGGGTGCAGTACGTACGCAGCGAGCAGGGAGCTGTAGCTCCCGCCAAAATTGTCGGGCGATGGGGGTTGCAGCCCTCATCGTCCGACAATAATTAGATTTTATCATTTAGAGGTTAAATCAAGGACTTTAAGTCCAAAAAATCCATTTTTAGCATTTTAACTTTTCGTAATGTGTAACATTTCAAAAGTATTTTCACAAAATTTGAGATAAATCGGTACATAATCATCTCCCTAGTCATTAATCACCTCCTATATACCTTAACTTGCCGTTACTCTACCCAGCAAGAGTAACGCCGTTACTCGACGTGTGAGCGCCGCGCTCACGCTGACGCAATACTAACAAAAATAATTGATTACTGGGGATTTCCCTCAAGCCAGAAATGCAACACTTGCTTATCGCATTCCAAACACATGAGTAGCAGTCAGAATGCGTTCTAAGAATCTTTGAACATTTTCAAGTTCTTTTGCCAGGTTCAGCTAGTCCTGGAAAAGTGTATGCACAAAAATTTTAGCGATGTATTATGATAATAAATGGTCTGAATTTGTCCTCCAAGCGGAGTATCTTATTTGTTACGAGGAGATAAAGTCATTTAATTTAAAATGCGATCTAGAAGTGATTGAAGTATGGGATCGCTGCAATAAAAAAAATTTACCGAATATCCATAATCTCTTGCAAGTTTTAGCGATTCTTCCGGTAACAACATCTACTAATGAACGATCTTTCTCCACAATGAAGAGTGTCAAAACGATTACGTCTAACAAGTTGAGGAATGGAAGATTAAGTTCGTTAGTTTCTTTGTCAGTCCATAGAGATATTACTGTTAATCCTGATGAAGTTTTAGATATTATGGCGAGAAAGAAAAATCGATGACTAGCTTTCTTATAATTCATAACTTTTATTAGATTGTAAATGTGTGAGTATGACGTATAAATGTGGAATATGAAAAAAATTATATACTATCATTATGATTCTTATTTTCGTACTAAATGGTGTATTAAATCTGAGCATAGTTTTGTATTTTTATTACGCAATAAAATAAAAAACTTTTCAGTTAAAAAATCATTATTATTACTGTTGTTGCTGTTGCTGCCGCCGCTGCCGCTGCTGGTGCTGTTGTTCATCATCCGCCCCTTTAGCCGCCCCCCCGAAAAAGTCCTACCTACGTGCCTGATGCAGAAACCGGTTATGAATCTCAGAATATAAACTTTTGTATACTTTGCTGCTAGTTGATTTTTACTGATACGTTTATTATATTGTAAGAAATGGGACTGTTATTCTTTAATTATGAATGAAACAACTTAACAATTACCGTAATTTTGGCTGGCTGTAACCATTCGGATGAATGTGTTAAAACAGTTCATCTCTTTCTTTGTCAAATTGGTCCGAGAGGTATTAAAGGGCTGTTTTCACCTTATGTAGTGTATAAGTGACAGTCAGGGTTGCTTTTTTTGAAAGTAATCATGTTTCATTTATAAAAAGGTGTGTAATGGCCGAATATCACCTGTATTTTAACGGGTTTGGTATATTTATTTACAACTGTATGTATTTAGTTAATTAAAAAGGATAACAAGAAACCATTTTATGCCTTACAATTCTTATTAAGCCTGGCATGAATTACTTGCCGTGTCATTTTTTAGAATGTTTTGTCCTTTTTTTAAGAATGACTGTTCCGTGTTAGTTCGCCTGCAATCATTCGTTTATGGTACCTAAAACATATTTTCATCGTATGTAATACTAAAAAATAGTTCTTCCCTTACAGAAATATATGGTAATTCGTCTTATTTTTTTTCAACTTTATGTAACTCGTTAATACGCGCAGTAGTTGCTTTCTCACCATCTTCCGTTAATGTTAAAAACTGTGAATTTAAAATAGGCTAGTATGTGGATATATTTTATGTGAATTTATTTCTTTTTAATGGTTTTTATTTTTTTTATTTTCTTTACCATACTTAGGAGAATTTTTTTCATGATCAAAATATAGTTCTGTTTGAGAACAACTTAATGTTCTTTACAAAAAATTCTAAAACTTTGAATTCTTCGAAATTGTAATCTTCCTTAAATTCTAATTCTCCCTTTTTAAGCATGAATATTACAAAAAATCTTGTACTTTATTTTATAGTTAACATTTATAAATTTAATTTAATGAAATTTAAATATCAAATCATATAAATACAAAGTGAATAATTATTTTGTTAACATTTTTTTTGTGCTATGTGCTTAACTAATATATATATATATATATAGAATGATTCAGGAGGATAGGAAAATACGCATAATTTGGGAACTGATTCTAGAACTTGAAATAAGGAAAAAAGTTCATACAATGATATGTCCGAAAGCGTTTTGTTATTGAATTTTGATTAGCGAAAGATTTCGCCCGGATTTCAGTTCCCTCGGAAAAATGAGGTCATACTGAAATTTTTAAGGCATTATATAAAGGGTAAACTTGATGGTTTCTAATGTTTTTTTATCTGCATAATCGAATAAAACAGATCCCAGAGCTTTATCTCCCGTGGTTTTCATAATATTATACATAAAACATAAAACTTCGGCGACAAAACACACGTTATGTTTGAAGTAAAATAGTGTTGTTAAATGACTAATAAATGCGTAAATTTTATTATAAAAATTTGTAGATAATTTAATTCTGAGAAAAATTATGTAATAAAGTCCATGAAAAAAAAAATATCAACTTTTATTTAAAAAAACAAAACTTAATAGAAAAATTATACGAATTTAAAAAAAAATTATAAACTGCTGCTTTCAGTACATAAATTTAGATCTATGAAAACTTAGGTTAGCAGCACTAATTGTATGCTTCGAAATTTATTTTTTTAGTATTCTTTGTTGTCATATAATTGTGGTTACGTGAAATAATAAACGTTAGGCGGTTTACTTGTTATTGACGTAATTTTGATTGTGTTAATTATTTTTAAGAATAAAGATATGCAGTGTTATGTTTTCACAATACTTTATATTTTTGCTAGGATTATTATAATTGAGATTTCATTTTCTGTCCTTTCTAGCACTCCAGGTTTTCAACATTCTTAGAGACGCGTTTCAGAGTACCTCCGTTCTGAAAAATTCTTGCTCAAAAAAACTCTTGCTAAAAGGTAGTACTAAAAGTTGTTTTTTGAATGGAGGTAATCCGAAACGTGTCAACTTCGAATGTTAGAACGACAATGCTAGGAAGGAAGAAAATAACACTCAAATCAATTAGTGTTTTTGAGTTTGGAAGAATACTGACAAAATAGGTCGGTATCATGGATGTCTCAGATTGGTGAGCGTTTTGCAGTACACGTCAGCTGTAATTGTTGATCCACGTTCCATGAACTCAGTCAGTGGTATGTAAGTATCCTGGACGAGTAGTTCCAAACCGTAAAGTGTTTTGTAGAATTTTTAATAATCTTCTTTGAGAATGGTAAACTTTGGAACGTTCATGTTTCATCTGGTTTTATTATTTTTCATCAACCGGTTTATGGTGATGAAAGGGAAAACACTTTTCAGGGGGATAGCTTAGTCCTACAACGAGCACACAAAGTACAGTTTGGAGGACGTTACATGCTCACGGACTGCGTCCTTAGCATGTTCAGGAAGTTCAACACCTCCAGATTGGTGACCGCGTCAGACGATTACAATTTTGCCAATGGGTTAATAATAATTACCAGTTAATTCCGTTCATATCATTTTCGGACGAAGCTATTATCCGTAATGGCATAAACAACACATGGAATTCACATCGGTGGACTGAAGAAAACCCTCATGCTGTAGTCGAATCAAATTTCCAACCGAGATCTTCGGTGAACGTTTGGTGTGGCAGGATCGACATAAAAATAAAACAGGTCCTTTCATACTAGAACATCGTGTCATGGGGAGAAATTATCTGCAATTTTTAAACAATGAATTTCTTACAGTGCTTGAAAATTTCTCATAGGAAAAAAGAACTGCAATTTACTATCAACTTGATGGAGTACCAAAACATGTCACAAATGAAGTAAGATAATTCTTGGATGAAAGATTTACTGGTAAATGGATTGGAGATGGAGGGTTCGCGAAGATACCATTAGGTTGACGACGGAAGATGAGGAAACGATTTGAAAAGTGACGATGACAACAGTGAAATTTTCGAACTTTTATTGTAAATTAATACAGTATAAACAGATTGATTGTTTTTTTTTTTAAAGTAAACTAAAAGTATTTTAATTTTTCGAAATTCTAAATTTATTATACTACGATACAAACAACTGTGTTTAATTTTTACAAATTCTACAATTTTTTTTGTAAATTTGGTATTAAAAATAAAAATTGGTTGTCTTCTTTTTTTTGTTTTTCATAAACTTTATTACATCAATTTTCACAGAATTACATTCTGTATAAGTTTTTATAACAAAATTTACGCATTTATTGGTCATTTAACAAGATTACTGTACTTCGAACCTAAGAAAACGGATTTTTTGTCACAGAAGTTTTCTGTTTTACGTTGGATATCATGATAACTACGGGAGATACAGTTCTGAAATCTGTTTTATTTGATTTCTCAGGTCAAGAAACGTGTATTTTTACAGCGTAGAATTTCTCAATATTGATTTTTTATTATAAATTTGTGCTATTACATGATAGCCTTTTTCCATTTTTTGTACTCTTGCTTTCATATTTTCTACTTAGAACATTAGGATCGATTACTTTTGCAAGGTATTAAAATTTAGATGTTCTTTTAATCTTTTTATTAGGAGATATTTTAATTACATCGACTGAGCTTTTTATGTTGGAAATCCATTCCGCTTTTTCGTATGATATTAGTAATTGTATTTTCTTTGCACATTTTTCTAATTCTACTGGTTTAGTTTTCCTTCTTCTACGTTGTTTTTTGCAAAAATTACTAAATCATCGAAAGCGAGATGATCGGTCAACAGAGGTTTATTTTGAGTACCAAATTTTACAAAATTATAGATATTTATCTTTTTATAAGCTTCTTTATACATTCTCTTATAACCGTTTCCAAAGCACAATTAAACAGTATTGGGGAGAAACCATTTCCCTCCTCTTACACCAGTATTAATTTCAAAAGAATCAGAAACTGCTCCTAGAAATTTTATTTTAGAAAAGGTGAATGTTATTTAATAATTTTACAGTTTTTTGATGGACTTTAAATTCTTGGAAAACTTGGAAAAGTGATCCTCCATGAATTGAATCATGGCTTTTAAAGCCAACAAAAATTTCTACTAAATTTTGGTTTTTAGTTTTATGGTACTGCAGATTTGTTCAGCATTTGTTCTTCCCGGTCGTAAACCATTCTTATACTCTCCTGATTCATTTTAAAGAATCGGTTGAATTTTGTTTAATAGAGCTTTGCTTAGAATTTTGTATGGTATTGACGAAAGGGAGATCCCTCTGTAGTTACTCAGATCGGCCTTATCGCCCTTTTTATGAAGTGGATGTATCAGCGGATTTTTCCAGTCTTCTATTATTTTCTCTGTAACCCAGATTTCTTTAAATATATTTTATTAAAAGTCTTTTATTCGATATTAATTTTTGTTTTTCTTTTTTGTTTACAGGTATGGATAAAGTTTTCAACAGGTTCTGTAAGTAACATTGTTATTACTATTGTCTTTTGATTGGTCTTCTTTCATCTTTTTTGACTGGTTTTTTTTAAATTTTTTATATTTTTCATTAGATTTATGTTTTTTCTCCTTTATAAAAGACCTAATTCAAATTTTTAGAATTCTTAATTATTAGTTTAGATTTTTTTAAATATTTTATTTATTCCATTTTAATTAATTCTGCATTAGAAGTCTTATTAGTATATTTTAATTCAGTATTTATTTTATGTTTCATAACATACACTAAGCACGCATAGATAGATTTAACTCGATCTCCTATTATATTTAACAATAAATTTGAAACAAAATAAATGCCTCTATAATAATAACTGTAAAAAAATCGTTCATATTTCCTTCGACGGTTTCGTTTAATTATTGAAAGAAGATTTCTCAAAAAAAAAAAAATTAACCACGATGAATAATCCTCTTTAGTTTTTAAATCGCCTCGAATTTACATTTGTATGAAAATGTATACAAAAATTAATGGTTATTAAAATTTACAAAATGATGTTTAAAGATTAAAATCCTTTATAGTAACTACTTCACTAACTGCTACAAAGAGGAATGTACAACAATAACAAAGATAAACACAGTCTTTACAATTGTTATTGTAACTTTATAGGCACCAGCTACTGATTTTTATGCAGTAGTTACTGTTTATCGTTACTATTTATTGTTGTAAAAAAGGATGCAATAAGTTAGTGATGTGAAATTTATTATTATTTCTACATTTTATGTTTTAGTTGGGTACCTGTGTAGACTATATGAAATGGTGACTTTAATAGCTTCCACTTTATTAAGACTAACAGGCACCCGACTACAACGTAAAATATCAAAGTAATATTAAATTTCACATCGCTGACTAACATACTGAATCTCTTCCTTGATTTTTAAGTAAATCAAGAGGACTTTGAGCAAATTGAATTGTAGGATTGAATTGTTTGTTGCGATTAGCAATTGTTTTGTTGGTATGAGGATAGAATTTTTGGTGTTTAAGGACTCGATCAAGTAATGATCTGAGTGCATGGTCTAATTGAAGTTAGATATAGGAAGAGTTTTTGAGTGAAACCTTCGGTGTTAGAGGAAGGCTCTAGGATCGCGCTTCCGCAAATCGGTTAATTTGATAGTCCCGTTGTAAGTTATGGTAGGTGGTCGTGGTTGGAAGAGGCCGTACGAAGGCGATAGGAAGTTGTGTAAATAAACTGATGGAAATGTGTATCGAGGCGTTTGCATCGGAGGTATCCTGCAGAGGTCAAACTGATAACTGTGTTGTGTTATAAATGTAGCGGGTCTAAAAGATGACTTCCGGTAAAACCCATCAGTGCTAGGAATGGAGGAGGTGGTGTGGCGACTGGGATAGTAACAAGGCGGATGTCTTCCCTTACGGGGATCAGAATGGATCCTGAAAAAATACCTGTAAGAAAAAAGAAAAACTTTTTAACTATTTCTTGTTCGTTTTTCATAATTATTCTAGGTAGATGTGTACAAATAGTCGTTGAATTTTTTTGTTTTTTTAATAATTATTTTATTTAGCGCATTTTTGTTGTTTCCATAACTTTACCGTTCAATATACTAGTCAACTAAATACGACACTGGTATGAACAATAACGTACTCGTATATGCGTGTAACTCATAGATATGCTAGCCTAGCCGCGACGTATTCCTGGTTCCTTTTCCTGAGTACATTCTGCTCTTATATCTCGAGAACGATAAATTTTTCGAAAAAATCACAAGAGGCAAATGGAGTTTCTTTTTTTATCGTTTTATGGAATGCCATTATTAAAATTTGAAAATAGCGTAATTTTTAAATTTTGCCTCCCACTGCAGGCGCCCCCTTTCTAGATGAGACACTTTAAGGTAGTTTATGTTAGCTGAACTATTACTGCCAAAAGGTTGGTTATAATTGGTTGGATTGTGGAGCTATAGAAGGGAAAAACGAACAAACATACATAACAGTTAAATACATTACTACTCCTCTTATGGAAGTAGTCGGGTAAAAATGAAACTGCTCCACTTTTATCGTGAATGAATCAAAGGAAACTGTGATAAAACCTTGATCACAGCAGTATCAAAAAATACACTATTGATTATAAAATTTGTAAGAAAATAGGTGTTATTAAATCCATATTAATTATTTAAAATATAAATGCATGAAATACTAAATATATAAAATTACTAAAAAATAAATCAAAATTCAAAAGATGGTAATGAAACACTTATTTGAGCCCATTATGTGGAAAGGAGGCAGAAAATTCAAGTTATTTAAAATTCTTGACAGCAGTATTATTTCTGTACAAAATATCTTAATTTTTTTTTTTTTTTAAATTAATGCCATAAGTAGATTGACTTAACCAAAAAGAGCTTTCACGCGAAAAATAAGTTAATTATAGATGTAAGAATCAGAAAGAAATTTTTAAAAATATTTGCGTGATAATTTTATTGTAATGAAATATACAAAATGGGAAAACAAAAGCTGAAGTCTTTGAAAAGTGGTTTCAAAGGAAAATTTTTAAAATTAGATCTTTCGATGTTATTCGAATAAAGTGGTGTTAAAACGGATGAAAAAACAGATAGAAGAATTTTGTAAAAATAAGTACTAAGGTTTATGGTGCGTGTATTAAGAAATCTAAGTTCTAATAATAATTTCGTAATGTAGGAGGACCTGTAGAAGCTATACAGAAGACAACGGCTGAAATATGTAAGTTTTATAACTGCTGAAATAAATATGTTGAGCATAGAAATTAATTGCGATGATAAATAGCATGTTTTACTTTAAAAGTTATTCTTTTTAATATTTATTTTTAAATATCTAAGTTGGTTTTTTGATCTCTAAGAACAGATTAAAGATATACCGTTTCCAAGCAACTATTTAATTTTTTTTTGTTTTTAATGAAAATTCAAGTTCATCGGTGTAACTATTTTTTAACTTATACCAAAAACACTATGCTTCTATCATAGATCAAGGAAAAAAGAACTCATGAAAGAAAAACCAAATTGGTGTCGCTCAATCCCCCTCTGGTGTTGATCTCTTCCTTGACCTGGCTTCCACAATTCTCTCTAACAACTTACATACATTGTTGATCAAACAAATTGGTGTGTATTTCATACGCTCGCCTGTTGAGTCCGGCTTTGGGATAAAGATTAACGTGGCCCTCTTGCACATTTCGGAAATGTAGCCTTCGCACAAAATTCTGTTTAATATTCTAAATATTTCTACAGGAGTTTTCTCCGCTAGAATCTTAACGATCTAACCCATCCGGCCCCAGGCTCTTTCGCAAATGCATTCATTCTCTTGCTTGTACCAATAAGCTGTTCCGCTCTAAAAGGAGGTATTTCTCCTGCCAGTATCTCCTCTACCTGATGGATTTTGCGGCCGGAAATAACGCCCTCACGCAGTTCCAAATCTGGCTCCAGTGAGGACGGGTAAGTATCTACATAGCCTCCCCATCACCAGCCTATATCAGCGGCCGCATGAGTTTTCATCCACTTCCGCGCACAGCTCTAGCCAGAACCTCCTTTTGGCCTGTTTAATGGCAGCCCTGACCTCATTATATTCCTGAAATGCTACCGCCGTGCGCCGGTAATCGCCTCTGCCGTTAGACCTTTAATATGCTTAGCTAAGGCTTCTTTATGCAAGCTATCGATATCTGCACACCACCAGCATGCATGGTTTCTCGCTTTGTATTCGTAAGTGACTATTGAGGTCTTACATTCGTCGATCACTGTGTCTATAAATTGTTCAGGTGATGTTATTCCCACCAGCCTTCGTCCAATGTTTCGTGAGAATCTCTTACAGCCTGCCCTGGAGATTGCTAATTTGCGCTGTGGGCCTATCCCGCGGTGTAGGGCATGGTCAAACCTTATTAGCCCTTGGTCTGACATACTCTTATCATCCACCACCCTCCAGTTACTATAGTCTTTCTCTCCGACAAATGTCAGGTCCAATACCGCTCTGGACCCTCTTCTAAAAAGGTGTATTCCGCCAGTTGAAGTCCTCTGACCGTCGTGACATTACCTCACAAATCCGAGGACTTCGCATTGAAATTTCCGGCTATCAACAGACTTCTGTTCCTGTGGTTATGAATACTGCTCTAATGCCCTCCAGAAATTCAATGAATTCACGCACACCTGTGTTTGGGGAGTGATAACAGCAAAAAACCATCAATTCTTCCAGGTCAGCCCACACAAACCCTTCCCCGGCACCCCAGGTGACCAGCGAGACTCCCCCCTTCGGGAAGCCTATCGCTGTTCTAAGATTCCGGTCCACCAGCTATCGGTTCCTCTCCAACATGGTCAAGTTGGGTTCTGCAACTAAGATAGTCAACTTCTTCCTCCCAGCATATGTCCATCGCCGACCTGCGCGTGTTTGTATTAATTTTCAGAAATTTCATGCTGTTAGTGCACACCTCGCCGCACTGTGACCGTCCACTCCACACAATACACATGACGCCGGGTCCTGGCACTGGACCCTTCTATGCCCAGCTTTCCCACAGTTAAAACATAAATTAGTTCTATCAGTCCCTGTAATTTAAGGGGTTGTAATTTAAAAATTACATTTTCAAATAAAATTATTATTTAATTATAATAATTTATATTATTAAATAAATTATATTATATTACTATATTATTAAATACAATAATTATTTTTAACATAAAATTTTAAGAGGTTATAACTTAGACCGTTACGTGATGGGTTGTTTCGGAATAAATATTCAGATTCAGCATATAAAATACTATATAGAACACCTACTCCCTTTTCAGTTCCAAATTTTATGTTGGCCCGTGATATTATTCCGTATTTAAGCCTAACGTTTGTCTCTCGTACTATTGTTCGTCATCGTGCATTTCTCAGTATATTATAATGTATTTAATATTATGAAATTAATTTTCAAAAAAATTATTTTTTAATTTTACCTTGAACACAAAAAATAAATTAGAGCTTACGATATAGGTAATAAGTAAAATTATCCTTTAGCCTTCTGACATCAATTATACATTTAAAAGGGTCAGGGAGACTTACATCTCCGGGTGCATGCTGACGGTGGTGCTGCAGAACAACTTAGCAGAGACATTCTGAAGAAGGTCTAGGTCACCACTGCTGCATTAACTGGGAAGGGGGGCCGGAGGACTCATGTTGTTGTCAAGGACTAAGACGTACTTATAACGGGGGATGAGTTCATGAAGGAGCTTCGTAAGGTCACTGGGGATTCAGTGTTCGTGGAAATTCTGTTTATGCGGCCGGCCTACGGGTTAACTCAGGTGGTCACTTTGGTCGTGCCACCTCTTCTTGCAGTGAAATTACTATCCGACGGGCGCATCCGCATTGGCTGGGTGGCCTGCCGCGTAACTCGACGTGCGTCAGATGAACTTTGCTTTTGGTGTTGGGGTGTGGGGCATAGGTCCAAGTTTTGTCTTGGCCCAGACCAAAGTGGTCATTGTTTTTCCTGCGGTGTGGCCGGCCACGTGAGGAGGGAGTGCACACAGGAATCTCGCTATTTGTCATGTAGATCGCATGGACATGCCCGGAGGTCGAGGATGTAAGGTAGCCCCACCTGCGACAACACCATGAATATGTACACAGCTGCGCTGTGGTATTTGCAAGGGACAGCCTCATCTGGGAGGTGTGGGATGCTCCGTCGTCTCATCTTCGATGATCGAGTGGGGACTCTTAGGGGGAAAGTAAGACGGTAGTCCCGGCAGGGGATCCCTTTGGGGTTCCTCGTTAGAAGCGAGTCGTTAAGACCGGAGTCCCGGTGCGGGGAACCCTTTGGGATCCCCTCATTTGAGGCATGGCAAGCAAGGAAGACCGATTCCCGGCTGCCTGGGCAGGGCCTTGTGCCCTTCCGAGGTAGTTTCAGACGATGGCACCTCTTGGAACTGAACTTATGCTTAGTCGCGAATCCCGCTGCATTGGGCGGGGAAATCGATGGAGAAAAAAGTAATTTCAATAGATATTTTAATTTATAAATTTATCTTCTTTCTTATTTTTATGTAAGAATTCAAAAATAATGTCAAGTTAAAATAAACTTTTAGAAATCAACATTAGGGGTGAGAGATAATAATAATACAGATTAAAATATATTGTAGTTAAAGTAGTAAAGCAAGGTAGTAAAGAAAGCAACCTTCTTTACTTTCAAGTTGCATTTTGATTATTAAATCAAGCCATCCATTTTATTTTTTTACAATGTTTACCTTTTTTATATAGTAACAATAATCTATAAAAAATAAAAATAAAAACCGACTTCAACAAATAATAGCACTAAAAGTTACAATAATTATATTTCTATTTATTAACAAAAGTGAAAGTATTTACAACATATAACTATTTTTGAAGTCGGTGCCGGCCAAACATAGGTTTAACAAAAAAAAACACTATTATTTATATAATAAAAATCCTACGTCAAACAATACAGTATTGGTAATAGAAGTTTTATTACAGTAAATGGAGATCTACAAAAATATAACAATAAAATGCGACGTACAAAAATTTAATATAATAATACTTTATTAATAATAATTTATAGATGCTTAGATACATATACGAGTATTATCATCAAGTTTATATGCCTTAGCGAGCTCAAGATGAAGTATGATCGTGAGACGCTCTATCTTATATGTTCTTCAGATCCCATTTTACAAGTGGAATCCCGTTTAGCCGCCTAGCGGTCGGTTGAAGTACTAACTTTACGTAACTTTATGCTTAATTTATTTTGGCCGACACCGACTTCAAAAATAGTTATTTGTTTAAATACTTTTACTTTAGTCAGTAAATACAATTATTTGTAACTTTTAGAACTATTATTTGTTGAAGTCGGTTTTTATTTTTTTATATATTATTTTATTTCACAATTTGTAGTGGTATCTAGTACCTATATATATATATATATATATATATATATATATATACAGGTACTAGGTATCTAGTACAGGTACTAGATACCACTACAAATTGTATATATATATTTATATTTAACGCCTTACCAGTCTTTGACGGAATATTTCAACATGGCCGATGCGCATGCTTAGGGCCTTGACGGAATATTCCGCATCAACTTTTTGTCCGGTTTTAATTCGTTCTGTCATAATATTCCGTCGTCTTTTACTTCCTTGTACACATGAAATTACTATTATCGGGAAAAATTCGGTTTTAAAATTTCAACGGAAATATCCATTTTGACCATCCCTGAATCCATTTTGACTAGTTTCGGTGTGACATCTGTACATATGTACGTATGTATCTCGCATAATTCAAAAACGATTAGCCGTAGGAAGTTGAAATTTTGGATTTACGACTGTTGTAACAGTTAGGAGACCAATGTGTCCAAAAAAGCCAAAATTCCAACAAATTTGGATTTGACTTTTTTTTAACTGCAGTAAACTCTCCCTCACTGAGAACCTTTAAACGATACATCATAAGTCTTACTTATTTTCATTGGTTCCCGATTTAGTTTCATTGGTTATAGCCAAATAAAATTCTAATTAATGAAATATTTGGATATAACAAGAGGAAGGCACATCGATTCAAATCCGTCTTCATCTCCTTTTTTTTAATTTAAATATATTGATTTATTAATAATTATTAACTCCTTATTGTAAAAACCTTTTCACAATAAATAATAACAATAAAAAAATATATATGAAAAAAATCAGAAGTTATTAATGAAATAAAATTATATACACTTTTCATTTTAAAACATGTGTATGTGTAATTTAAATAGGCGTACAAGGAAGTCATGTGGTGTCCACATCAGATTTTTTCTATTAGTACACTGCAATGATAGATAACACTAGTTGTTAGTTACAGTGTAAAGTGAGGGATTTTCATGTGTATTTGATCGTAATCAACTAACCCGGCTGTACAGATATTAATAGTTGTTTAATTTTGCAAAAATAGTTATTTGTTGTAAATACTTTTACTTTAGTTAATTAATAAATAAAAATATAATTATGTGTACATTTTTAATACTTTTTTCTTTTTCCTGTTTAGCCTCCGGTAACTACCGTTTAGATAATTCTTCAGAGGATGAATGAGGATGATGTGTATGAGTGTAAATGAAGTGTAGTCTTGTACATTCTCAGTTCGACCGTTCCTGAGATGTGTGGTTAATTGAAAACCTAACCACCAAAGAACACCGGTTCCACGACCTAGTATTCAAATCCGTGTAAAAATAACTGGCTTTACTAGGACTTGAACGCTGGAACTCTAGACTTCCAAATCAGCTGATTTGGGAAGACGCGTTCACCACTAGACCAACCCGGTGGGTACATTTTTAATACTACTATTTTTTGTTGAAGCCGGTTTTTTTTTATTATTATTTTTTTATAAATTATTTTATAAAACTTCCTCCTTTCGTACTGTGCGTGCGGTCAGAGGCTAAGTGTCGAGCCGTTCGGTTTGTTTTTTTGGCATTTTTCCAAAGGTTATCATCGGATTTGGTTAAAATTTATATGGGACCGTTCCGAAAGTGTACTCTTTCGATTAAAAGAAAAAAACATCAAAATCGATTTACTAACGTTGGAGGTATTGCGTAACATACCTTAACAAATATTTTCTTTTTTTGTATTTTTCCTAAGATTATCATCGGATTTGGTTAAAATTTACATGGGACCATTCCGAAAGTATACTCTTTCAATTGAAAAAATTATCAAAATCGGTTTACTAACTTCGGAGATTTTGTTTAACATACCTCAAAAAATCGGTTTTTTTGGTATTTTTCCTAAGATTATCATCGGATTTGGTTAAAATTTATATGGGACCATTCCGAAAGTATACTCTTTCAATTACAAAAAATTATCAAAATTGGTTTATTAACGTCGGAGATATTGCGTATCATACCTTAAAAAAATCGTTTTTTTTTTTGTATTTTCCTAAGATTATTATCGGATTTGGTTAAAATTTATATGGGACCATTCCGATAGTATATTATTTCAATTAAAAAAAAAAATATCAAAATCGGTTTTCTGACGTTGGAGATATTGCGTAACATATCTTAAAAAAATATCGGTTTTTTTGGTATTTTTCCTAAGATTATTATCGGATTTGGTTAAAATTTATATGGGACCATTCCGATAGTATATTCTTTCAATTAAAAAAAATTATCAAAATCGGTTTACTAACGTCGGTGATGTTATGTAACAATCGTAAAATAATTATATGGCAATGTACAGTTAAATATACAATATACAGTTGTTCATTATTACCGCTTAGTTTTAGATTATTTTAATGTAATCTTATGCATAAATGCGAAAGTTTTTTCGGGTTTTGTTTGTTTTATCAGTTTTGTACAAAACACACGAGAACCAACTGACCGATTGCTTTCAAATTTTCAGGATTGGTTCGTGTTATTCCAGGGAAGGGTTTAAGGCAGATATGAAGGCCCTAGACTCCTTGGAGGTTAAGATATTCATAAAAATAATAAAAATTAATCCTTTACCTTCATTATGTATCTATTACCATGACAACAGAAATATAATAAAGTAGAATGAATAATTTTAAATTAATATCTATAAAATATTAATATTTTCACAATTATGAGGAAATGAATGCGTCGGGGATCCATTGGGCGAGCGAAGCAAGCTCTGACCGGCTAGTTATATATAACTTGAATTATTTCTGATTTACAAAATATTTTGACGCGAAACCTTAACAAAAATTAGTTGGGGAATTTAAAGTAAGATATCCTCAATCTATAAATAAATTTTGCTAATTCTATCATAATACAACTTTTTCGCATTTTTCTTCTTGTAAAAGTGTTTGGTGTTCTTTTAATTCTACCCTTATTTTAAGTAAAAATAAAATAATTTTTTTTTATTCTCAAAGTAACAATAGGATTACACCCCATTTACAAGTTACTTTATGATAAATGAATTTGTGCAGCGTATGAAAAATTTCAAGTCTGACCGGTTTTCAAACCCACATCCTTCCAGATGAAACGTAGATATTCTACCAGTCCGTCACGGAGATCGGAATAAAACAAAATAAAATAAATCCTTTTTTTTTTAGTTTAGAACAAGTTTTAAAAAAAACTTCTATTTTTTAAATAGGAAGAATACACTTTTCTATGTACTCGTTGTTTATTAAAAGCAAAGTGCAACACTTACTAAGCCTTAATATGTTATGTTTATTAAATTTTATTTACGAAACACACTATATATGCATTTGTATGCCTGGAACAACCCTTTCCGCACTGAATAAAAGCAATTGAAAAGTATCGCAAAGGCGAGAAAACCTGCGTTTTAATGCATATAAGAGACGGATTACAGAAAAACGACGTAAAGAAGATGCTAACGAGCGTGAGCTGAGCCTTTGTTGTCGAGTACGGGACAATCATCCCGTCTGATATCCTCTCCCAATCCATAAAGGAAATCAAGATAGTCCTCTCACCAACAGTTGGGGAAAATATAACAGTAATATCCTCCAATCCGGATCCGCATATAACCCTCACCTCGTTTTAGGTCCGTAGAGGCAAATCTGTCTGAACAATCTTTGATTGCAGCATCCCCATTTAGGTCCGTCCACTAATCTACGTCGCCGACTCTAGAGGCATTGGGCTCTGAGACTAAGACATAGTCCACTCGCCCGCCAAAGCTGACCCCCACAGGAGGTCGTGAACCAGCACTCCTGTTAGCGTTTACGGTTAGCTTCATTCTTTGGGCCCAGACGTGTCCTGTTTGCATGCTGGGCTACCGAACCTGTGCTCGCGCTATCCACATTTAATACACTTAGCTTCCTCCCGACAGTCTGCTGATGTCTCCAGCGACTCCGCAATTATAATAGGAGTTTCTCCTGTCCGGGCTGCTCAAGCGCCCGCGTGATGCCCTTGTTCCGAGCATCAAAAACATCTTGTAACGTCTTCTCTATGGAACGCACTACAAAATAACCATCTCAACACCGTAGGTGGAAGACCCCATCTTATGACGTTACGGTCGCCACACCACCCCTTCCGTTCCGAGCACTGAGGAACTTTACCGGAGGTCGTCTTTAGACCCTCTAACTGATTACATCTCACAATCATTGTGAGACGGCTTCCCAGAGAAACTGTGTGATATACCGATTGGGGGAGACCCATCCAATCGCACCTAAATCAGAATATAGGAAATATACCATGCGGGTAGCGACCTGTGTGGGATTGGTCCCACCTAACCTGCCAAGACGCAAGGCCCCGGCCTTCAATCTCCTTCTTTCGTTCTGATGTCAGTAGGTTATTTACCTTGGA
Source organism: Lycorma delicatula (assembly GCF_047948215.1). Classification (NCBI taxonomy): domain Eukaryota; kingdom Metazoa; phylum Arthropoda; class Insecta; order Hemiptera; family Fulgoridae; genus Lycorma; species Lycorma delicatula. The sequence continues at coordinate 200,376,521 of NC_134458.1, read as the reverse complement.
AATGTAGCGTTCCTTACGTTCATTAGCCAAGATATCTATTGGTTTGACTCCGGCTATTACACAGACTGCCTCCCGCGAGACAGTTCTATAACCGCCTATAACAGCCAACCAGAAGAGTCGCTGGGCCCGCAACAAAATGTCCGCGCAATACCTAAATTTCATGCGGTGAGCCCAGACAGACACAGGATACAGCATAATAGCTTCGCTGACACCTTTGTAAAGGATTCGCATGGTACGGTATTTCAACCTCCAATCGAGATGAATGACTCTACTGATTCCATAAAAAGCGTCAGCGGCCTTTTTTGCTACATACTATAGATATTCCGTGAACCGAAAATTCTCATCAAAGATAACACCCAGGTATTTTTGAGCCGGATTTGCCGGGTAGTAGCAAATCAGGCCTTAAGCAACATCATTGTGGTTTTCTCTGGGCTGAAAATCATCGTATGTTGGAGACGGCACAGTCGAAGTGTCTCACAAGTACGAGCAGCTCGGAACTCTACCTCGTTACGTGAATCCCCTTCAATCAGTAGCAGCGCGTCGTCAGCATAAGAAACGACACGAGAACCACATAGCAACCTTAAACGCAACATGGAATCGAATTCTGTGATCCAAAGAAGGGGTTTCAGAACACTGTCCTGATGGCATTCTTTAGTTAAGGTCTTAACAACCTCCGAGCCGCCGTCACGCAGGGAAACGATCCGATGGCTGAAGTAACTTGAGAGCACTTCTAGTTCATTTCGTGTACACTTACGCTTCTGCATCTGAAACAGGGCAGAGGGCCACAATAAGTTGTTAAATGCCCCGGATGTGTCTAGAAAGTTCCGTAATTCATATTTACATGGACTAGAGGAAGCTATATCCATCACTTTTAGTATGGCATCCTCCGTGCTCTTGCTGACGGAAACCATACTGGTTGTTCATTAGCAAGTGATCAGTGGCCAATCTAACATTAATTATTACGCATATATAGGACCTTCTCAAAAACCTTGCCAATCACGGGGAAGAGCGTTAGTGAACGGTAAGAAGAACTAACAGTGGGATCTTTTTTGCCACCTTTGAATAACAATACCAAGTCTTGCTTCCAACAAGCCGGAAAGTGGCCAGCGAAGAGCCACCTATTATATATTCTAGTTATAGAACCAAGGACTACTGGAAGCGCTCGGGCGAAGAGCTCCACTGTAATACAATCAAAAGTGAAATTTTCTGCCAGAACATTTAATGGCAGTCCGCTATTAAATGACAGGAGCATTTCGGCCAGTCCGCCCTTCTATACAGGAAGCGCCCCCCGGTAAACAGAAAAGTGTCCCTCATGGCCATCGCGCAGCTCATCCGCTATTTCAAAAAGTATCAACCGTTGATCGCTAGAACAGTAGTCGTCCATAGACGAGTGAAGGACCCTGCCAGGGATGTCCCTACCAATGATGATGTCAATATTTGTACCTGAAAAGGCTCTTCGTTCTTTAATCGTACCGACGTAACTGGCCAACTGGTCTGCAACATTAAACACCTCAAAATTTTGCTGCGCGATGAAACTGTCAATTAGGCTACCGCCATGATCAGTGATCCCACTGTGCCAGAAAAGCGACTTCGCATTGACATCGGCACCAATTAGGATTGGACCATTACCCACAACACAAAGGATCCTATCCCATCTCGCTAGGTGGTCCTCAGTGGGATCCCTGTATTGGAAATATTGCCTACAACTGTAAGGTTCTGTCCGCGAATGGCAAGTCAGACCATAACATGATGCGCGTCAAAACCTGCCGTATAAAGACACTATCAAGCGACTTCCGGCATAGAATGGCAGACATACAGGTATGCCTTACACAAAACGTTTTCCAGCTCTGAAAGCCTGGCAGATCAGCCCTAATTACATATGGGTGCTGCAGAAGGACAAAATTGAGGTTCCGTCTCTCTACAATCTCCCCTAATTTAACCTGGACTACATAAGCTCCCTTGAACACCCTCGGGCATTTAGTTGACCGAACCTAACCATCTAAGGAATTAAATTACAGTGCAACTGCCCTTAAGTAACAGACCACACTCCCTACTAACTACTGGGTGCTCATGATTCTTGTGCAACGTCTTACAGTTAGCACAGGCCGTACCCTCGGACCTATCCGAACAATCATCACGCTTGTAACCCTCCCCGCCCCAGTGGGCAGATATCAAGGCAAACTTACAAAATCTAGCCCTATGACCATTTCTGCAGCAGTTGAAAAATCGATAAATAGTCTGCCTGCAGACGTAAATTTTTGAAAGAGACCAGAACTTACCTCAAAGACTCCGTGATATTTCTGTGTATCACGCCTACCCGTTTTTAAGACCAACCTGCAGACCCCGAAAGTCTGCATACATGAGAAGGCGGCTTCATCCATATCAGTATTCTGTTCCCTAATAAGAGACAAGACATCTTCTTCGGTCAGGTTACGGTCAATAGCATAGACTATAATACGGGGCCTACGCGTTCTCTTCAGGTCTATTTTCACATTTAATCGCTTAACCGCCGTGGAATCTCTAATTGCCTGAATGGTCTCCGTATCATCCCCTACCACAACTAATTCCTTTCCGGTCTCTTTAATGTTCCTGATTTTAAGACTTTTCCGGTCACTCCGAAGGGCAACCTGGAGATCTTTCTTCTGCTGACTATTGGACACAGTCGAGCCCTCCGCCTTATTAACAAACGCAATTTCAGGTTTCTTAGAAATCTGGCTGGTTTTATGTCTGTCCCTGACCACCTCAGCATACCTACGCGGTTCCATCGGGGCCGGGGCCGGTTTCTGAGCTACAGTTATTTCTTTAGGCCGTGAGGTAAGATTTTCGAAACCCTCGGTGAGAGCTATGAAAGCCGCTCGGAAGAATTCGAGTCAAGGCAATAATGTCTTCTTGGTAGCAGCACTAGTACACTTGGGGTTTGCTAAATAGGAAGACTAGCCACCCAGTTCAACCAAAACATCACGGGCCAAAGGGGCAGAGTTGCCAGGTCTGCCCCGGCTTGCAAAAACTCTTCAATAAGTGGGATCATACCCTCCCGGGTGGTCACTCCTATATCTACTTATGAACTATCGCTATCAGGACCAGTGTTTGTGGAGGTCGAAGGATAATGCTCCGGCCCCCTCCTCCGGCTCGGCTTCTTACCCATCTCACAACATCTGTCATGGTCGGAGATGCCCTGACGTAACAGTATACGAACAAAATGCTCGCTGTATATTCCTTCTATTTAGAGATTGGTTAACTGGCATTTCTCCCGCTACCACCCCATTCAGTCGCCCTAGAGCATAGACCAAATGTCAGTGCCAAGATACGGCTACTGTGCCTCTAAAACAGTTTAGCGACCTCGTTACCTAAAAGCTCCTAGTGAGCTACCTATCAGCGTGAGCGGATTGAGCAGGGTGCTATTCACCACCCGCTTATGTGTCCCAACCGCTCACTTGTCAAACTAAATCTAGATCTGGGAGGCTCACCCCTTGTTACTAATTACTAAAAGTCATTGAAGTTAATAAAATAAAAGACAGCAATTTAGGCTGTCAGCCTCGGTCGCTGTATGCCAGCTAGTGCCTGTCCACTATTTAAAGCGCTTGGAGCTTGTATCTGGCTGGTGGCCAGCCATTATCTCAGGAAAAACTTCCCACAGTGGCGCTATAGGGATCAGTATAACCCAGATTAATTTTAAAAAATCTAGCGATGACGATTGAACTTCGCAACCTCATCGAGGAACTCCCACACGGTCCGCAATGGGGCTCTCGCCACACTGACTGGCGAGTCAGTTTATGAACGGCCAGTTTTCCCCCTGACCTCTAAGTTCCAGGGTGGCCCGGTCTCTGGCCCCTTCAAAAAGCAGGGCAGTCAAATATCATATGCTCGTTCGGCTGGACCTCCCCGCAGACACACAACTCATCAGCCGCTAGGCGAAACCGAAACAGATATTGCTTCAAATCCACATGGTTGGTGAGCACTTGGGTACCCGCTGCCCTTAAAAATGAATTCGAGGCATACCATCCCCCGAGATCCTGTATAAACCTATACAAGGATCTTCCGTTAGTCGTGGTGTACCATTCAAGCTGCCATGCCTCCATCGCGAGGCTCCATAGCCTCTTCCGCAGGCGGGAAATGGGCAACTGAGCGAAATTTAGATCAGGTGCTTTGTGATTGCCGTTGCGCTCCGGTTCTAGCCCTTCTCGAAACCGCATCTCAAATGCCTCGGCTTCCCGACCTCTTCGCAACTTCCACATGGCTGCCCGAATTTTCACCACTAAATCGATTGGGAGAGCCTTTCTCAATACGATGGTAGCCTCTTAGGAGGTTGTTTTAAAAACACCAGTGCATACTATCAAGGCTCTGCGCTGGGCACTCCTTAAATTTTGAAGCAGTGCTCTATTTCTATCCAACCTATGCGCCCAAATTGGCACCACGTATGCGATCATGCTCTCGAAGACACCTCGGTAAACCAAGTACATTTGACGGCCCGACAGCCGTAATCCTTCCTAGCAATTCGCCGCAACTTGCTTAATGTGGTTACTAAAGAGCAACTTGTCACATCAAACAAAACACTTAGGTACTTATGAACCTTTACTTGGCTGATTACACAGCCTTTATACTTAATGTGGAGGTTACGACTGCTTGATAATTTGTCTGTACCCATTAGAAGCATAAACTTCGTCTTGGGCGCAGAAATCTTTAAATTTTGCATCTCCATCCAGCCCTCGGCGGTTGACAAAGCCGCCTGCGCCCTATTCTCTAGCTGCGGTCTTGAATTACCACGAACTAAAAAGAGACAGTCATTGGCGAAAGCCTGGGCCATGACCCCTTCTGGGAAAGTCAACCCCAGAAATCCATCAAACACCAGGTTGCACAGCATGGGAACCGAGAACGGAACCCTGCGGGCTTCCCCTGGTGACAGATTTTTCCACAACTAGGTGCGCATCCTTAAACAGAGCCGTGCAGTTACACAAATAGTCTCTTACCACGGCCTGCAGGGCTTCGGGAACATTGCGGCGTTCCAATCCATAGTGGACAGAACTCCAACACAAGGAAGGAAATGCTGCTTCTATGTCAATAAAAATTGCCAAAACGTATTTGCAGTCGGCGCTTTCCACCTCGGCAAGATAATGCACCTCGGCATTTAAGATGCAATCCTCGATGCCAACCCCTTTCATGAAGCCATATTGGCCTGGATTTAGAAAACAGTTCATATCGATGTTTTCTCAGAGCCTTTCCACAACCAGCCTTTCCAGCAACTTGCCGAGGACCGGCAAGAGGCTGATGGGTCGATAACTGCTGACCTCACCAGGATCCTTTCCAGGTTTTAAGAGCACCCTCACCAAAGCCACCTTCCAGCAAGCTGGAAAGCAGCCCCAGCTTAGGCACCCCGAGAACAGTCTGCCAAGCGGCTCTCTTATGATAGGCAGCAGATGGTAAAAAATATCCGGGTCAAGTTGGTCAACCCCCGGTGCTTTCTTCAATGCCATTCGAGAAACCACTCGGTCTATATCTTCGGGTTCCTTGGTCCGAACGCCGGGGAATGGTGTTTCACCCGTCCTAACGCCGATTTCCGCTTCACCCTCCGGAGCGTCTGGAAACAGAGTATCCAGGAACGCCTGGTAGGTCGCCACAGATGTTAATGTGTGGTCACGATCACTAAACCCGCACCGAACACGAGACAACACGTCCAATAGCTTCGGCTTGTAATAAGTCTTTGCGAGCTGCCAGGGATCGCGTTGCAACTCGCGTATGGAGTCCTTCCAAAACTTGAGTTTGGCTTCCTTGATGGCGTGAACGTATTCATTACGGGCACGCCGGTAGATCCGAAGACGCTCAGCGCGCACGTGGTTAACGATGGTCCCCGTTAGGGGGCAGCACTGGTACCTTATCCTCTCTATTTAGAGATATTGGACACAAGCTCACAAGCGTGACGACTACCTGCAGCGAGGCACGGGCAGCTGGAGACCTTCTGTGTTCTCCTGTCACTCTTCGTCGCTAATGGATCAAATGTTTGAAATTAACGATCAACACATAGTTACAGATTATGACCCCCGCTCTAAAGGAGCGCGAGCAGGACTAAGGATAAAGGCCCCTTTGTTCATAACAGGGACTTACGACCAGGAGTCCTTGCCACTCTTTTCGCCGCGATGAGGCGAGTGCTCGAATAAAATCGTGTTCTAAATTCTCTGAATCTCCGTGAAAATGGTATGAGTCGTCTTTACAAACGGCAAAACCGTTGTAAAAGTTCTCAGACAGCAAGATTGTGAAACTGGTGAAGGTACACACTCGACCACTAGCTCAAAAATAGTACTGAAAAAGATTTATACAACGTAAATCTCTCGTGAAAAGATACCTACAAGATAACCAACAAACAATGGTCCTGTTCTTTGCGACTAAGGTATTCGCCGCTTTCCTAGGGAGTATGACTTATGACAGACACATTTTGCGTCTGACCATAAGCTGTTCTGATGAAGATATTGAGATTATTCATAGAATTAATAATTTTGTTCTTGGTTTAAATTTTTCATTTGAGACGATTCTTGATACGTATATAATTATAATTATTAGTCCTCCTACCATTGTTAAAAATATAATGTATAGGTATCATGGTGGTTTCTCCTCTGCTTCTCCTGCTTTCTCCAGCGCTTCTCCTCTGCCTTTCTTAGCGGCAATAACTGCCCCTTTAGCGGTCTCGCTCGTCCCTACCTTGACTTCCCGCAGGAGTTCAGCGTAGGTCAATCCCTTCTTTTTTAATTATGACTCTTTTGGTGGGCTCCGATGACTTGGACCTGCTCCTGGGAGCTTTGTCTTCTTTGGTCTGGAAGAGTATCCGCTTTACTCGGTTCCGCATGGCACAGTACTGGAGTAAACGTCTTAATTTATATGATGTCCTGCTGAGAATAACTCCCAGTGGCAAACGCGACTTGGTCACGCTTTTGATCTTCATAATCCCCTCCACGAGATGTCTGTCTACTACAGACTCTTCGAGGCTCGCGTCTATGAAGAGGACAAAGGTGTCCACGGACACCTGTTCCCTGCAGCATCCCCCAACACGACTTCAGCTGTTGGTGCGTCGTGTAGAACACTACCCAGGGTAATCTTACCCTTGTTTAACATACGACAAACCCTAGGTGCAAAGTTGCAAACGCACGTCGCAAATTCACCTAGTTTGTTACCATTAAGGTCTAGAACCATGGAAACTTCCTTGCCCATATCCATACCGGGAAAATCGATTTTGGTTTCGACAAATTGAAATAACTCTTCCGGCCATTTCGCGAAATAAGGGAGGGTATCCTCCCCTGATCGACCCCACTGTCTAATTTCTGTTTGATATCCTCCAACGAAGCCACAATCTTAACCGGGTTATCAGTCTGAATTTCCTTGTCTGACGTAATCGGGGGAGCCAAGTCTTCCACCAGAAAAGTAACAGCCGCCACCTTGGACATCAAGAAACTGGTCGTTTCTCTTATTTCACGTTTTTACGTTCGTGCTGTCCTGGACTAACTTCCAAAGAGTGTCAGCTAGATTAATCAGGTCTATCACGTCTTGGTGCGAATAGTTGTGCTTCAAAGTTTAAACCCTCTGAGTCAGACCCGGAGGGCGTAAAACTTCTTTGTCTCTTCCTTAAATACATTGTTCAATTTAAAGACACTGGGTAGATAAAAAACACAATGGAAAAACAAAAAAAATCACTAAAAACACTTGACACATAGAAAAAAAAAACATTATTCTGTGGTCTCGCGCCTTACTGAAGGGGGACAGGCCAAAAAACACCGGATTTAGAATCTCCACCTCAGTCCAAGTCCTATGACACCCCACAGCCAAAATTGAGGGTGTCAAAAATAGTGTTGTGGTTTTGACGGGAGGTAAAATGGGTTATTCCAAAAATGCAATAAAAATAAAATAGGTGGAGGGGTCAAAAAATAGGAGGTCCGGGTTCGGATAGATGCAAGAGGGGAAGGTTGTAGGAGGAAAAGGATAAAAAGTTATGATAGGAAGAAATCCCCTTATAAATGTTACTCTGGGACTTAGAAAAAATTTTATGACCTTGTTTACTTATAAAAATACATACGTCGTAAACTAGTACTAAGTTGTCTGTAGACCTACAATAGTTTAAACTAATAACTGAGGTTATGTTGGCCTCTAATATACGTAGTCTAATAAGAAAAAACTACGACACTCACAAAAAGCACTGAAACTCACGAACCACACAGGCGTGGTAATCGGCCTGTCCTCTGTTAGAATACTACCGATGCAAATACCTCCCTAGACATTTCCATCAATGAATCTACACAACTTACTATCGACTTTGTTTTGTCTCTTCCAACCGCGACCACCTACCATAACTTACAACCCTCAACTATCAAATTAACCGATTCACGGAAGCGCGATTCTCGCGCCTTCCTCTAACACCGAAGATATCTCATAAAAACTCTTCTTATATCTGACCTCAATTAGACTATACAGTGGTTCTGTGAAAGAACTTCTCTACTTCTTAGTTAAGGGCATACATAAAATGCAAAAAAAATATATTTGGAGAAACTTCAATTAACAGTTGAGAGAATAATATTTTTTTTTTTTTTTTTTTAATTCCTTGTAGGCCTATTAAATTACATATTCACTTTTTTTTTAAATGAAAAGTACATAAAGTTTTTTTTTTTATTAATAAGTTATGATTTTTTTCATTTTTTTTTTATTTATTGTTATTATTTATTGAAATTTTTTTTTACAATCTGAAGTTAATAATTATTAATAAATCAATATATTTAAATTTTTAATTAATTAGAATTTTATTTGGCTATAACTGTAGAACCGATGAAAGTACCGCTTGTGATAAATCATTGAAAAGTTCTCATTGAGAGAGAGCTTACTGCGGTTAAGAAAAAGTCCAAAATCCAAACGATTGGGATTTTTGGACACTTTTGGTTCAGTCGATTGCAATCAAAAGGGGAGTTGCACAACTAGCTGTTACAACAGTCCTAAATCCAAAATTTCACATCATACGGCTAATCGTTTTTGAGTTATGCGAGATACATACATCACGCCGAAACTAGTCAAAATGGATTCAGTGATGATCAAAATGGATAATTCCGTTGAAATGAAACGGAAATGAAAATCCTTGAAAACAGGGATTTTTCGCGATCACAATACTTCCTTTATTTCGTATAAGGAAGTAAAATGACATAATTAATCAAAATTTACACAATTAATCGACAAGTATTCTTTCGATACAAATGATTTCATCGATAAGAAGATATCGTATCCTATTTAAAGGAATTCCTAAATTTAAGTTCTTTTAACACTTTGTATTATCTCATTAAGTTAAATAATAAAAACAGTTTTTTTTTATATTCAACCCCTTACAGCTAAAAAACTAGTTTTTTAAATCATTTAAAAAAGTTATAAAAATTAAACTCTACTATTTATTTAACTATATACAAATAATTAATTCCATAATTTATATTTCTGATTGTGTAAAGGAATAAACGTCGACATAAACGACTACAAAATAATATCTCCTAGGTTTTATTATCACCAGATCTAATTGGACGTAGTCCAATCCTAGTCAAAATGGATTCAGGCATGGTAAATTGGTATTTCCGTTGAAATCTTAAAAAACCGAAATTTTTCACTACCATAATACTTCCTTTACTTCGTACACGGAAATTAAAAGCGCCCTAAAAGGTAAAAAAAATATAACTGCTAAATTCTTCAAATTTTGAATCTATTAAGTCGTCGCCAGATATTAATATTTACATTTTAATATTATTTAAATAATATTTTATTAGATATTAATATTTTGATGGCTATACAATTTGGCATTAACTTCAAAGGTTATAAATATAAAAAAGAATTGATAAGTTTTTTTGGTTTACTTTTCAATATTTTTTGATGTAAATTTTTTTTTTACATTTAAAATATTTTCGCATGTAATTTTCGTAATTTGTCTTATAATATTGTCCCTATTTATGAACCAAACGTTTTCGTCTTACCTGTTGCTTTAGGTGCAATTGTTTTTTTATTTTGTTTGTCACTTAATTAATTTCAGTATAAAAAAATTCATCGCTAATAGTTTTCGTAGTTTTGTAAATAATTTAGTATTTCTTCCTTTCTTTATCTTTTTTTCTCTTTTCTCCTTCTTTCTTCTTATTTATTTTTATGATGCTTTGGATCACGGTAAAAAATAGGAAAATGATTCATTTATTTATTTTGTTATGGGTTATTAAATTATAAGAGCATTCTGATTATTTAATCAACGTAAAACTGTTTTTACTATGGTGTAGTATGAAAAGACTAAAAATCCTTGAACTAAATTATCTGTTGGCCTCCGAACTGTTCATAGTCGGAAATAACTGTTAATCGATTATTTTTAACTGTATTTTTGTTTGTATGTGGCTTTTTTCCTAATTTATTTTTTATCTTATCGCAATTTTTTAATAAAATTAATATCTTTTTTTTGTTAAAAATTACGTACCTATTGACATTTTTTTGTTAATTAATTATTGAATTTATATATATATCTTTTTTTCGACACCGTTCACGGTAGGACCACATAGTAGTTAACATCTGACTAGGTTTTTAGCTTTCCAATACTCCTTCAGTCTTTCTTTGTTCCGCTTTCTTTTTTCTTCGGACAACTTTAGACTAGCGCATTCTTTCTTTTCCTTCTGGATCACTTTGAAATCTATGATTTTATCGTAAGGTTTTTTCTGTCTTTTAAATCGGTCACGTTTTTGCTTGCTACCCTTAGGTCCTCTTTAACTTGCTTGAACCATTTAACGTTAGTCTTATCACCATTACACTAGTGAAAAATTCTCTTTGAAAGTTTGTTTGAATCCATTCTTGTCAGATTTCCGTAGAATGCCAGTTTTCGCTTACGTATTTCTTCCGTGATTCTGTCTAATTCCCAGAAAAATTCCTCATTCTTCCTTAATTTATAACCTTCGTTAGTTTTTCTGGTCCCTAGGTTTTCCTCAGTATCCGTCTTTCAGCAAGTTTCACTCTATTTCCCCTTGGTTCAGAGCTAAGCATTCTGCCGCATATAAAAGTTTTATATATATTAGTTTTTACAAAATTTGAAAGGTCTTTTTCTTTATTCTCAATTTTTTAGCGTTTCATACTTAATAATCATTAGTAACAACGTAAAAATTTGTAATTTAAACGTTTTTAGCCCCAATATAGACATAGAAAGATTGTCATCTGATAAAAATCATTGAGTAATCTTTACTCTGTTTCTTTAAGGTGTTTGTGTGTGTGTCTCTCTCTCTCTCTCTCTCTCTCTCTCTCTCTCTCTCTCTCTCTCTCTCTCTCTCTCTCTCTCTCTGTGTGTGTGTGTGTGTGTGTGTGTGTGTGTGTGTGTGTGTGTGTGTGTGTGTGTGTGTGTGTGTGTGTGTGTGTGTGTGTAACACTTACTATATGAGATCCGAATGCCTTTAATATGTTCTGAATTTGTATTTTTTTTTTAAATATGGGAAATATAAGATTGAACATCTTATTAAAACGTCATACACTCAATTCCTACCACATAATTGAAATTAATGTTATTTACATACAGATTTTGTACGAAGCTTATTTTAATAATACATACTATATTTCTATTTATAAAAGTTATTTTCAGTTAGGAACTTTTTGCTTTTTAGCTAACGTAGTAACATTACTACATAAATTCATTTTGCGTATAAATTTTGACATATATTTTTTTTATATTCCATAGTTTGTCGTTTTATCAGTTATCTCTTTAAAAATATGAATTTTCCATTTTAAAAAAAATGAAATTACCTACTAATTTCTTGATTTTTAATCTGTATTTTTTCTTCTCTTAGACTTCATTCACAGTTTATCTAATAATAAACAAAATGATTTTAAAACCGTATGATAATATGTCAACGGAAATTAAAGGTTGATTGACTTAGATGGACATAATTTGTTTTAATGAGATAATGTTTCGTGATATCACTTTAATCTTCGTACACGATCAGTTAGTAGATTTGATTAGTTTAGGTCGACAGTTAATCAGTTTGGGATTGCGATTCAATTTATCCTTATAACGTGAAGTATGTATGTATATACGGTAAAATTGGAGAAAATATTCCCTCAGTTACACCAACAGTGTTCAAAGTCTTAAGGGATTTTGTCAACATCCGTAATTTAAATCTGAATTTAATTTTTTTAAACTTTTTTCATATTTTATCAATAAATTTATATCGAAAGGATTATTTTTAACTTTTTAACACAGTTCCTTATAAAATTAAAAAAATATTAAGGCATTACTTATATTGGAAATAGTTAAAACGTTTTCTCCTTCTTATAATCGGGAAGAAACAAATTATTAAAAAAAAATTAGCATTTATTTATAATGTATTTTTGTTTGCCTAGTTCAGATACAAACCGTTTCATTTGACTTAATACGATAATATATGCGAGTTATTTTACTCCATGAAGAAAATCTAAATGATATTTTAGTTACAGGTTATCTAAGGTTTAGTTAAACTTTATCTCAAGTAAAATAATCTTTGCTTGGTTTTTATAATTGTTTTTTTTGAAATATTTGTAAAAGTTTTCATTCTGCGTTTAACGATTTTATTATTAATAATTGAAAAATCAATTATTAACCAAAATATTATATCATTATTTTTTTTTTTTTTAATTTTATTTACGAATTTAATTGTTCGAGTATTAAAAGGGTTCACTAACCCTAAATTCTTTTACAGTTAGTAGATAATCTTTTTATCAAAAATAGAAAAATGATTAAAAACATTTATGCAGAGTTAAATTACAAACAAAAAACCAACAGTGAATATGTTATTTTAAACTTTACCTACTAATTCACTCTGTTTTATATTAATGGATCGTTCTAGATTTAATGTTAAATAAATTATTGCAGAAGTTACTAGAGAAAAAAAAGGAGATTGTTTATAAAATAAATTTTTATTTGCTAAAATTTAATTTGTAAAGATCATTAAATTTCATTTAACCTAATATATTTTCTTAAATCTGATTTTAATGATTAAATTATTACTAAAGTTAAATAAAAATTAAATTAATACAGAAAAAAAATATTCAAAATAAAATGTAATTTTTTACATTTAATTCAGAATATAGAAGGTAAAACTTCATTTCATCTAAAAAAAACTGTTTTAATGATCAAATGGCGTATCAAATTTTAAGGTAGTGTGTATTTAAGCTAAAATTATTGGTTATTTGTGCATATTAATTTAATAAAATTTAAATGAAATGGTATTTGAACTTTAAAAACTAAGCTTCAAAGTTTATTTTCTGTCATTAGTAATAAAGCCAGCAAAATCTGTGTTGAAATCTTTTAATTTTAAAATAAATTTAACAAGAAATCTTCTTAGGATGATTATATAAAATATGTAGAAGTACATTTCGAATATAGGTATAAATATTCTATTTGTGTCAAGATAAAACAGGTTCATTTAAACAATAGATTAAAACTTCTACACGACTTTTTTTTTAATAAAAAGTAAAAATCGGTCCGGCACATAAGACATACGAATATACTCCGTAGAAATTTTTAGTTCCACAAAATCCTGCCGTCTCAAATATTCCAATTTAATTTTCTAACAGGAATCGTGACTGTGATTCTATTATCTCTTACAGTTTGCTTTGTAACGCTTCTTTTCCACAATCAAAAGTAGAATTTTACGTTCGATTTTACAAAAGTTATATCGTATAGCCTATCTTTGAAGATAATATTAAATAATGTGCCACATCTAACGGAGCAAAATTATTAATGCACAATCTCTTTACCATCGAAAAACAGAGCATTCTGAAGGGGTTTTCTCTTCGATCTTCAGATTTGAGTTTACCGTACTGTTAATTTCTCTAAAGAAAGAAAACAAATTACGCCTCCATCAACCAAGTTGTTCTCGCTGTTGAGCGACCAGTCCGACTATATCATCGAATAGCCTATAGTTTGAGTAGGATCTAATCAACAGGTGGATGAGTACATGGAGAATACTCGTTAATCAAGCAAAATTGAACCGTGTGATATTCACGATTAGGAAATGTGACCGCCCACGGGTGCACCTTGATGGTGTTCTAACTCCACAAACTGAGAGTGTGTGGTACCTAGGTCTACACTTCAACCGTCGATTAACGTGGAAATTTCATGTAAGATATAAGAGAATGCAACTTGAGATAAAATTCAAGGAAATGTTCTAGTTATAGGACAGACGTTCTCAATTATCTTTATTTAATAAGCTGCCGGTATACTCGACAAATTTAAAACCAAACTGGACCTATGGAATCCAACTTTGGGGTACTGTGAGCAAGTCCAATGTCAAAATCTTTCAGTGGTTTCAAAATAACCTAGTAAGGTGTATAACAGAGGCACCTTGGTTTGCAAAAAACCAGGGAAATACACGAATATTTACGAAAGGTTTACGATACGTCCGAAAGGAAATACGTTTCACTACAAAGTATGAACTGCCACTTAATAATCGCTTCGCTGTGAAATCACAGCGAACAACGAGAATGACACATTAGAAGATTAAAACGGCTACACGTTCTCTACCTTAGTGTCTCTGTAGTGGCTTAAGTGTAACTTCAGCTGTGAGTCCTGTACATTGTCTCTGTTTTTTCTTCAAATTTATTGCACATTATTTTCTTTTCTTTCTCATTATTTCATCGTTTTTGACTTATTTTATTTTGCTTTCTCTTGTTCCACTGTTAGGTGTCAAATGTTGTTCATAATTACTGAGTGTATCTCCTCTTTGCCATTAAAGTTCTTTGTAATACTAGTGTGTAATTTTTGAGGACTTTCGCTGGGAACTCCTTATCTAGTGATTGCAGTTATAATCCAAATTACTCAAAGTTTATATAAATGTAACAGATTGTAAATTAAGTCTGACGCTAAAAAAAAAAAAAATAAATAATTGACTAAGTTAGTCGTAGGATAACTAACATGGCCCACAAAATTAATCGATTTAAGAATCTTTTCAAAAGAAATAAATAATTCCTAGGGCTGGATATCCATATAGAGATGATTACGCTATAGCTAAAAGTAGGTTTTTTAGTTGTCAGAATAAATGTAAAGCAAATGTCGGATAAACCAAAAATTTGTTGTCTTGTCTATAAAAAATAATTAAAGTTTCAATGCCATGGTGTTTCTTTTTTCTTTTATTAAGAGTAATTTTTTACATTTCTTATAAAATTCTCTGTTAATTTGAAATTTGTAAGTCTTGAGTAAAACATATTTTACGTTAAAAAAGACAAGTGTTTTATAAAATAACTTTTAAGCTATATCTCGTCTATTGTATTTCTAAAAATAAAATGTAATTTGTTCTATGTCATTTATGTATTAAAATGACGTGATTAAACATTTAAAGGACCTATTGTTTTAGGTTATAACTGGAAGCATTTTTGGTCGCTATAATTAGCGGTTGTTATTATTATTCTTTTAATGGTTTATTTCGGATTGTAATCTCTATTATGAGAATAAACTAGTTGAAGTTTTTTATTTTGATCTAATTACTTTTTAAATTTCTTGTTAATTTCTCATGATTTGTTTTGCGTGGTTTAATAAGTCGGTCATTTAGTTTAGCGCTTAAGTGGTTTAAAAAAAGAAAATAAAAGCGCGGTGAAATCAGATATTTAATATTTAGAAAGGAAAAGTGTAGAAAAATGAGAGTTTTTATTTTTATTATTTCGTTTTTTTAACTATCGACTGACAGATGTTTTTTAAAATACAATTACGGTGAAAGCGAAACCTAAAATAAGTAAAAGTTGTATGCGAGATGTTTCTTTGACGAGCGACTAGCTCGGTCTGTAGTGTTAGTGGGGAGGCGCTCCAAGCGGCACAGTTAACAACTAACCGATGCGGTGTGTTACTTCACCTCGATTCGCCGTCCTAAGTAGTTACCGACTCCTGTAGGGTTACCGATTTACTATCAAAAGTGTGGGTACGTTACCATTCCCACAACACATATTGTATTTTTGTTACCGTGGACCAGGTTAATCGTATCTTTGGATAAATTCTTTTTAAAAATTTATTGTGGTTGTATATATATGTATAGGACGAACATATGACTGGAGTTTGAGGTTATGTTTCTACTTCTATAAAGACTATCTTTTGTTTACATTACATGTTTTAAGTGAATATATTCTAAAAAGACTTTTAAACAGTAAACTTTTAAATACTATAAACTGTGTTTTTGTGAAGTGATATTTGTTTTTTAATTGTGTGTAGATTTCTTCATGTTGGAATTTTAATACAAAAGTAGTAAACAACGTCATAAGGACATAATGTTTCGGTAAAGTTTAACCGTTTTTAAAAACTATTCTTTTTGGCTTTCAAGCATATACAATTTTAATTTTTTAATATTTTTTCTCGGACTGTATTTTTCTCCGATATTTACAAAATGACAGTTATGAGTTTGAAGCCAGATGCTGAAAGCTGTGACAAAGGGATGGATCCGTTTTTATCACAAGATAGTGAAAATCTATTGGGAAGAGTTTTAGCAGGTATGATTTTTTTTTTATTATTTTATTTTGACATTTGCTTACAATGATTAATCATTTTTCTTATTGTTTAATCTTTTATTTAAATTATTTTTTATATACTTAATTTTTTTATTTAAAAGATTTATCTATATTTACGTTAATATGTTAGTTTAACAAAAATTCGTCACTAAGTTTTTTAAACAGCGATTTAAAATTATTTTATTTGTTTAATTATTATTATAATTAACTTAAGAATTATTTTAACGCACTTTTTAATATCATTTGACTGCTTTAAAAACTACTTAATAGTAAAATCTTTGTAAGTAAAGAATTTTTCTTTGTTTATAATCTTTATATTTAAAAAAAATTAATTTTTTTTAATTAATAATTTTTTATATGCATCTGTGTTTATCTATTTTTCTCTGAATTAAGTTTCTGAAAAAAAAATATCCATAATATCTTTTAGACAATCTTTTTTTAATATTGTAGTTTTATTATAGTTCGTGTATTTAAGCTATATTCTATTAAGAAGGTTTGAATTACTTTTTTGTAATTATTAAAAATAGATATTTTTTAAAAACTCTGCAAGCAGACAATTTCTTTGTTTCTTTTTCTAGATTTTTTCATTATTTCTTTATTCATTACATCCGTATTTTTATGTTGAACATGAAGTGTCGTATTTATTTATAATATTTATTGTCGTTTATTTAATATTTAAATTAAGTGATAATTAAACAGTACGATAAGGAATTGATTATATCGAAAGGATTTAAAGTGCTCCTCAGCCTTGATACTCTCAAAGCAGGTCTCAAAATAATGTTTTCACTTTCAGCACATGGATACAACTGGGTCATCGAGACCCTGTTTGAGGCTAGTTCATTGCTCTCGAGGCGGCCTTCCTCCCCCCACTATCTATGCACGAGGTTAAATTAATAAAAGAGAGACAGCCTCGATACTATTACGTACTCAGTGTGTGTAAAATGAGGTCAGGAGGTACCTCATGCGAGGCTAGTTCGTTCAACTCTCGGTCTGGATCTAGGGCAAGATGAAAGCTTTGAACACACCACCATCCCTCTATGTACTTTGTGTGTGTGTGTGTGGGCGCGCGCGCTCACATTTATATATACGCTTATAGTCGAGGTAGGCCCGGCCTTGGGGTCATTAACCTATTCAGCCCCTGTGCTAGTTTCTCAGTTCAATGATATTTTGTACTAATTTTTTTTGCGATGAGTTCAGCCTTAATAGCTCTATTTTTCAAGTTCTGTTATTCAAAAATAGTTTATTCAAAAAAGTAAAATAAGCTTATTAAATATTTCAATTAGAACTTATTACAAGAATAAAAAATACTTATATATAAATATATATTTTTTATATATATTAAAATTAAGATAAATTTATAAATTAGAAATGAAAGTACTACCGGATAAAGCTTTGTTCCTTTATTAATAGACATTCTGATTTTTTTAGAATTATTATTTAAAAAACGGTGACCCAGTTTGGATCCCTAAATTACCCCATGTCTTGCCCTTCATAATTTCATTTTTTTTGTTGAAAGTTTTAGTTTTCTGAGCGTTACAAATTCTAGTTTTGTTGTTTCTCTTAAGGTTATATTGTTTCTCCTTTATGTCAAATTTTACCATAATGATAATATTCTTTATTAATTATTGATATTTTATTTTATTATTAAAATTGCTTTATAGGATTATTCTCGGTAACTTTATGGGTTACCGAGAATTTTTGCACTCTCCTCAAAAAAAAGAAGCAAAATTAGTCAGCCTTACAGTTTGATAAATCTTTTTTACCCTATTTATTATACGTATTATTTATCTAACTATACCATAATCAGTTGCCTATCCTCTTTATTTCAGGTTAAGTGTTTCCCTTTGTTTTAATATGAGCAAAAGTTTAAAGTTTTTAATTGAAGGATGATATAATGTTTTATCTAGAGAAATTATTTTTTCTATTGATTAATATTATTAAAAAAACTTATGAAACTAAAAACACAGTGGTGGGAACTTTGAGGATAGTTTAAACTACTTTCTCTAGAATGTTTTCTCTTATTTCTGTCTTTGTCTTTAGTACTCCAGGCAAAATGTAGGCCACCATCATGTATATCATCAAAAGTGAAATCTTCGCTTGTGATAACTTTCACTGTCTATTGGTCCAATACCAGATATCCAAACAGTGCTACTTAGTTTCATTTTCTTTTTATTTATTATTATTATTATTATTTTATTTATGTTTATAATTGTTGTAAATTTACAGTCAAAGAATAAACAACATAGCACTAGATTCACTTTAAAATGTCATAACTTTTTTTTACATTTGTTGAATTGTAATTAACTAAACTAAAAGTTCCTTTTTTCTTGACATGAGATAAAGTCGATCATAAAAATGCTATAATCTTTCCAAAGAATAACAAGCATTACCGTCATGCTAACAAATATGAGTGTGCGGTATGAACTGGTTTTCCGTTGCTTTATACCAAATACAAAGATGAATATCAGTATTTCAAGCCCGTCAAATTTTGGTTGTATTTAGTATTAAGAGTGACATCTTCTCAACGTTTAAATAAGGAATAACTATTTAACTGAAATCATTACTTTCATAGAAAGCAATCATGATTAATACCGATTGTGACTCAGATCTTTTATGTGTATCACATCATAAGAAAATCACTGACAGATAGTGTAAAGCCGCACCTCTTTGTGTGAGAAATGGTAGATTATATACACTTTCTCTAATCAGTCGGGAAAAGATACACGTAATTACAAAAGAAATGGGTGAAAAAGCCATTGATCTCAATATACCTTTTATAATACAAATTATCGTACTGCTTGAAAAAAATATTGACTGATGATTTGAAAGAAAGAAATCTTTATCTTTACAGCTGAAAAAGTTTGTTTGTTATGGAATGAGCGTGTTAATTTCTTACCTTCGTGTTTATTTACAATTTTTTTTTTCTTTTAATAATAAAAAAAATATTCTTCGTGCAATAAATGTTAAAATTCTGACCCGAAAATTAATCTAAAGTTATTTTTTTAGTATGTTAGATTATAATTATTTATATTTAAGCAGTTATTCCTGGGTTCGATTCCATTTGAAAACGTTTTCATTTTATCATCATATCAATTTTTCAGCTTAATATCAGTTTTATTTTCATTATTTCCCAAGTAATACCGTATAATATTGCCTATTACATTCAAATACTGATATATTATTTATAATGAATATCATATTACGACATGATGAAATATCGATCATTTCGAAACCGCTTACAGGAAACGTTTTTTTTAAAAAAAAAGTAAAAGTGAACATAAGTTTTAATAATACAGATATGCTATAGTAAATGATTCCTCTGAAGAAGATTATTATTCATCAAAAGCGCAAGCGATTAGATAAATAGACGTGCGTAAGAAGGAACTTGTACCTCACGTTTTCGATGACTAACAATCTTCTTCAGAACATCGATTTAGTAATTTGATATTCTTTTAATATAGGAAATAATTTAAATAAAATGTATAAAAACCCTTTACCTACTTATTTTATATAATTTCTAGTCAGCACAGAAAAATGTTATCTCGAATCATAAAAAAGTAGGTATGTATGGCTGCTATACATACCTAATTTTTTGTAGAGTTTTGTACTGAAGAGTAGGCATACTCTTCAGTGTTGGCTTGATTTCACTTCGATATGATAACAATTTAAAAAAAACTTAATATATCAAATAACTGTATTACTTTATATTATTTGCTTTTCTTTAAAATATTTACTCTAATTTATTAATTTTTATAAGAGCAGAAGAATACATTTATAAAATTTTTTCTTCTTAAAAGTGCATGTTTTTTTTATAAGCTTCGATAATTTTCTTTTGTTATAGTTTTTAGAACGGATGTAATACCACTTGTAATTTTATTATGACCTGAATTTACTGTTTTTCCTTTCTTCTTCTTTTTTAGTAAGGGTTGAATGCCCTTATATCGCATGTTATTCGTATATAAAATTTAAAATTTTACAACTATTTTAATAGACTTATTAAAATTATTTAATTTTTTTTTAACTTTGACCTTAAAAGATCCTCTTTACAACTACACAATCAAAATAAATCATTAATCTGGATGGGTTTATGTTTTATTTAAACCAAAAAATTAATAAACAAAATTTTTTTTAATTATTTTTACCGTAGTAAATTTTTAAGTTGTACGAGTGATTTGTTTTGTCGGTTTTAAAACTTAAATATCATTAGTATCAGTATCATTTCAATTATTAAATGGTCGGTTCCTTTCCCTTCAGAAGCGTACAAACTCGGTAATCATTAAATAACAATAGCTAAAATCCAGTGTTTATGTAGACGGATAGTATGTAAAGACATCGTAAATTTTTTTTCCTACTCTCTAACCTATATAAAATTTAAAAAAAAATTATTATGGTAGAAAACTACGTTATAAGTGAGTCTGACTATTTGTATGTTAGTTAACTTTTTTTTATTTTATACTTGCACGATTCTGGATTCCGTTCTCAATATAACGAGTGAGTGCACGTTCGTTCATTTTAATCTACATAAAAAGCTCTCAAAATGGATTCAAAATATTAATTGTAACAAAACGTCCCGAATATTTATTTGAAAAAAAAAGTTTTGAGATTAAATGGTTTAAGTAATATATTTCTACTTCCTTGTACGAAATAAAGGAAGTATTGCGATCTCTAAAAATTTCGGTTTTCAGATTTTCACTGAAATATCCATTTTGACCATCCCTGAACCCATTTTGACTAGTTTCGGCGTGACGTCTGTACGTATGTACGTAGTATATATATATCTCGCATAACTCAAAATCGATTAGCCGTAGGACGTTGAAATTTTGGATTTAGGACTGCTTTAACAGCTCCCTTTGTGCACCTTCCCTTTTGATTGCAATCGACTGAACCAAAAGTGTCCAAAAATCCCAATCATTTGGATTTTGGACTTTTCTTAACTGCTGTAATAAGCCCTCATTGAGAACTTTTGAACAATATATCATAAGTGGTACTTATTTTCATTGGTTCTACGGTTATAGCCAAATAAAATTCTAATTAATGAAATATTTGGTTCTTAGAAGGGGAAGGCACATCGGTTCAAACCAATTTTTTTTAACTTTTTATTTTTTTAATTTAAATATAATGATTTATTAATGATTATTAACCTCTGATTGCAAAAAAAAAAACTTTTACGGTAAATAATGATTTGATAATAACAATAAAAAAAAATATGAAAAATATTAGAATTTGTTAATGAAATAAAATTTTATGTACTTTTAAAAATGTATACATGTAATTTAATAGGCGTACGAGAAAGTCATGTAGCGCTCACATTAGATTTTTTATTAAAAAAAATAGAACTTGATTAAGAATTGGATATTTATTGTTAGAAGACCTAATTTTTTTATACATTATAATGAATAAATTTTGAATTAAGTAATCACGGATCCCTGTCTGAAGTGAACACTTTTCTTTTTGTCAAAAGGAACGAATAAAAGGTTCAAGTTATTTTTTGTTTTTTTATATGAAAATATTCTTTTTCTTCGATTTAATTAATGAATGTTTTTAGTATTATCAGTTTTAACACAAATCATAAAACATTTATTTCAATCACAACAAGATGATGTATTTAAAATCACGTGATGTGTTTTGGTGTTACGGATACTTGCTTTGAATTAATTGAAATCCCAATTGCATTGGTTAGTTAACAATTCTACAGCTATGTACTGTGTATGTCGAACTGTTGCGAACATTTTACTTTCACATCTTGTCTGTCAATGTACATATAATTTATTACCGCGTTTTGCTTAGTTACATACATACCTACACGTTAATACATTAAATTAGAATTAGTGAATGATGTTATAACATCCATTAAAAGATAAAATAAAATAATTTATTTTTTAAAATTAAAAATAACAATAACCAACGTATAGCTGTCGATGGACAGAAATGGACGTAATTTACTCCTGGAAATATTATAAACATTCTAAGAACATTAAGCATCTAATGTTAGTTACTTCAGGAAAAATGAGAAATGAAATAATACCCTTTTGGCTTTAACAGTAACGCGAACATACTTGATAAATCAGTATACCAGCCGACCGAAATGTAGGAGTTATATATATTATTCAGCCCTGAAAGTTACACCTTAACTCTGTTCAAAAAATTGTCTTATAGTAAACATCATTACTTTCAGAGGAGGATTTAACCCTTAATGTAAAGAAAGACAGGGACATCTGAAAATATATTTTTATTTATTATTTTTAGTTTTAATTAAAATATATTAAGGAAGCTTTGTACCATATAATAGGTTTAAGCCTGATCGGGAGATTCGAACCGGGGATCTTTCGAATGAAATGTCAAGATGCTATCACTTCACAGAAGAGTTCAGTAGTATTGCCATGTCCATTGTGACAAAGTGGATTGTATAACACATTATTTAACAGGAAAAAATTTAATACATTCAACAAAAAAAAAGTTGTCTTTTTTTACTGAAAAAAAAAAAAACATATATTTATATATTTAATATAAGATGAGACAAAAATTTATTTTTGTGAAAGTTGGGAGTGTTCGTCAATAAAATTCCCTTCCATTTTTTATTTTTTTATTTTAAGGTTTTCTTTTTGTAATAAACAAAGAAACTTTATTTATAGATTTGTCACACCAATAATCTACTAAAATAATTCTTAGAAATTCATTTTTGAAGGAGGTAAAAGTTAAAATTATCATGAATGGTCATGAAATATATTTATATTTTTTATTCTATTTATTTTTAAATATACAAGGTAAATATGAAAGATTTTATGACTGGAATGGTGTAGAATAAGGGAGCAAGGCAGCTTGAGAAGTGATGCGTAAAGTTTAAAAAGCCCTTCCATTGAAACGCTGACCATGAGCTAGCTGAGCATATTTCACTACTAACTGAAGTTGTTTATTTTTTACCCTACAACAATTGTAGTTTTTAACTTATACGTGTAATATTTAGTCAACATTACAATGTACTAATACGCTGTTATAAACTCTCTTTATAACTACGTATCGTTTCGTATAAAAAATGTATATTACCATTAAAAATTGCTAAAGCTTATTTTACATAATAGTAATAAAAACTATGTATTTATGTACGTCACTAATAATAGAAGGTGTCCTTCAGTAAATTTATATAAATAATTATTGCTAGGAACCTAGTTCTGGAATTTTTATACTTTAATATTATTTAGTAAGGACAACATAAGTAAACAGAAACTTGTTTTCATGTCAATCTAATTTTATTTTTTAACGAAAGTATATATTATTTTGTCATGGTCATTAATTTGTGTTAATGAAAAAAAAAAAATAATATATATTTATAAAAATTTATTTATTTATTTATTTTTTTTGTTTAATTCAATATAAAATATTATTGAATTCTTATTTTATTTCCTTTGCAAACGTTAATCATATTTTCAAATTATATGTATACTTTTTGATGCAAGTAGAATTATCTATTAAAACATAAAAACAAATTAAAATTCAAACTTCATTCATCAAATGTTGTTACATACGGGATATATTTTTAAACTTAATTTTTTAAAATACAGTTGATGAAGACAAAGATTTTGGTGAGTGGTGAAGTAAACTAGCAGTAAATCGACGATCTAAAGCATTAATTCTCATATTTTCCTGTAGTCGTAAAAAATATATAAACGATCATATGATGCAAAACGTTGTGCAAGTTAATTATGCCAAATAAAACGAAAATATAAGAGAAAAATCCTTCCGGTATTTTTGTGGTAGAACTAAAAGGAAATATTTTTAAAATTTTGATGTATTATTTTAAAAAATTCTCAGATTATTATCAAAATCTGTTTGTACGTCAGTCAGTAAAGAAACGGTTGTTATAATAATCATCATATTAATACTAAGACTTGGGTTCGATTTCCTACTATTTTTACCTACTTTTACTTGCCTTATTTTTAATTTAGCTTTATATATTCTTGGTTCCCATCTGAATAAATAAAAGTAAAGTGGTATTCATCGGATAGAAGCTATTTTGATTTTTAAACTGCTTCACCGAAACCTAGGAAACATTAGAGAACGGGTTACTAGAATTATATTTATAATTTTTTAGCCATTTCTTTTTCGTTCCGAATTATACATTAGTTTTGTTTTTTATATACAATACCAGTTAAATCGATTGCTTTACACTATCTATTTCAGTCTTTCATAGTTTTAACGCGTGTAATGTTGTCGCGTATTACTCAGAAATTCATTTAAAAATAAAATAATAAATTTAATTATTTGGCGTATCCTTGTGATTAACAGAATGAAGGTATCTTTTGTAGGGGTAAATATATATATATATATATATATATATTTAACAAAATTGAAAAATAATTATATTTTTAAATTATTTAAAAATCGACCACGTATGTGGTATCTTTTTTATGGAATATTATTATTATTATTGTTATTATTATTATTATTATTATTATTATTATTATTATTATTATTATTATTATTATTATTATTATTATTATTATTATTATTATTATTATTATATCTGTGTATATGCATGTAAATTGTTAAAATGTTTTTTCGTTACAAAATGTAAATATTGTAAACTAAAAACACTAATATCATAAATTATAAGATTATTTATGCGCTTACATGGTTTCATGTTTATTTTATTTTCTAGTGCGGTAGGTTAGTTACTCTTAACTATGTATTCATCCCCTATTGGTTTTTAAAATGATGAGTTTGTATTTTTTATTTTCTTTCAGCCGGCTTTAGTGTTGTAGTTAGTTGTGTATTATTTGCATTACCTGTTGCCTCTTTTACTTTTGGATTAAATTTGCAACGTTGACTCTAGTAGTCGTTTAATAATAATAGTTCCAGTAAAAGTAGTAATGCGGTATATATTCGTAATAGTCTTGAATTGCACTCTATGAATACGACATATTATAACGTTAAAAGTTATATCGCCAGCTACGTACCGACTAGTACTATTTACTGTCTTATTATTATTATACAGTTAAAAAAGAAAATAATAAAGATTAAAATGCCAGTACATTTTTCACAATTATACAAACATAATTCTATAAGTTCTTTTGCTTCATTTATTCTTATTTGTTTCTTTAAAAAAAAAAAAATGTCTTAGGTATTTTGAAATCATTTTAGTTATTTCTTTACATCCTTTTTTTTATTTTTATTTTTTGTAAATAATCTTTGTTACTTATTGCTCTTGAAATAAATCATGTTTTATGTTATGTTATGAAAACGGCATCATTATATCAGTATGAAGTTCCGTCGACTAATAATTTTAAAATGACAGACGATGACCTGAAGCGATTAGATAAATAAATACTTTTTTTTGTAGCATGCTGATGGCTAAAAATTTACCACTTATTATTTTATATACCATCACAAATATTAAAATTATTAGGTTGTTTTTTCTTTTCTTTTTTCTGTAAGAAGTACTTTTTAAATCTGTACGTATATTGCAGTCTTTCCTATCAAGAAGATCGTAGCTGTTAAATCCAGCATAACCAGATCAAATTTTCTAGGGATTTTTTTCTATAACATGTGATAAATACAGAAATTTTAGGATATTTTTTAGATGAATCCTAGTCATCGGTCCTTCTATGGGTAAATCTACCCTGTAATACTTATTCATCTTTTCCTCTTACTCTCAATCCTTTCCTTCCGATTGATTTTCAATTTTCTTCCTTGCAAGACATTCACTGTATTTTAAAAGTATAAGAACCCTGTCTGAAACACTATATCCCTTGCGTTTGTATTCTTTGTCGGGTGACGGATCTGAGGATAGTCATGAGTGTTGGTTTTGCAAAAAGGCTAAACTTAGGTGTTTAATGGGGGTGAAGACGGATCTTCTAGTTCTTCAACAAAGTGAACGTACGTAGTATGTTAGTTTTCTTTTTAAGAAGTTACAGAGATTTAAAATTTAAAAGTAGTTCATAATTTCTTGGTCATATTGTTCCGTATTCGCTAAAATAAATCTTTTATTACTTTTACACTGTGGAGTCTTCAGAAGATAAGTTTAATATTGTTTTTTAATCGTATATTAAAAAATGAATGCTAATAATAATAATGATTATAATTATTATTTTAGTTCTTTTTATGATGTCGTAAATTAATTATTAATTGTATTTATGCCTGGACCTTAATGCATATTTTATTTGGGAATCGAATCAGATATCTTAATTTTTAAATACGATATAAATTTTTATTTCATTATTTTTATCTGCTTATTATGTCATGATTTCTTAATTTGGTATGGTAGAAAACCATATGATTTTTTTTGTTTTTATTTTCTTAAGTGTTTTTTTATTTATCATTAATTAGTCTCAATTTGGTAGAGTTATTTTGGATTTTAAGTAAAGCAGATAACATTTCTTATCACCCATTTTTTTTTTTTTTTTTGTTAGCGTATCCAATCGTGTAGTATTTACATGTTTATTAGGTTCCATTTAAATAAAGCTGTATCATGAGTGATGTAGTTAAAAAAAAAAAGGCGAATTCTTTTGAAAGAAAAAGTATTTTTTTCCTTTAGCAGAGGAATATTATGATAGAACTGGAAAATACTTTAAAAATGTTTTATGTGAGTGTAAGAGACAGAAAATGAGAGTGACTGTGTGAATGGGTAAAGAGATAGTGAGAGAAAGTAAGAGGAACCAAGGAGGGAGTAAAAGTCCTCTGTGAAAGTCTTCTAGTTGTTGATTCTCAAGTGCGCCCTCTAGATTTTTACATATTGTTATTTTATTTAATTTTTTCTCCCTACTGTGTAATAAGACGTAAAAATACAAAATATACTGACGATTGTATTTTAAGAATTTTATCTTCAAATATTAGAATATTATTTAGAGTTAAAAAAATATTTTTTATTTGTTTAAACATGCAAGTTTGTTTTTTTGTTCGTTACACTTAATGAAATGTCATATTTAGAGAAAAAATATTATTAGGTACATCACTCGAATCTAATTCAGATTATGGTCTAGCGTAGCAAATACAGAGGAGTCATGTTTGCCAATTGCGATATGTTGATAGCTTTAACCTCATAAGCTGTATCGGAGCAATGAACTAGCCTCAAAACAGGTCTCTGTTGACCTCGATTCTAAGCGAGCAGCATCTCTCTATCATGCTGTTACCATGGTGACGCCTGGATGCGAGGCTACAAGTAATGTGACCCCAAACCGAAAGCAGGAGCAATGAACTAGCCTCATACCAGGGTCTCTGACCTCATTCACTCTCTTATCTTGAGTACAGAGTACGATTGGAGACTCCTCCGTGCAAGGCTAGCTTAGAAGTGGCCTACTTTGTAGAGCCAAGGTGAATAAACTCCATCCGGGTCATTTATGCGCTGCCCTTCCAGAACTACCTTCATTTATTCTTTACAACTTCAGCTAGCCCTTCACCCTTTATTTTATTAAATAAACCCTTTTTAATTTTTTCATATGTAAAAAATTTACACATATTTTTAAAATTATCGTTTTTAAATGAATGATTTTGGTTAATACTTTTTTTAATTTTTACTTAAAACTTTCAATCTTAAATAAAATGGTTCAAAAACTGTTTCTGATGCCTTTTTTCAGTTTAAAAAATGTATTAAAAGTTAATTTATATTATTTAAAAGTTAAAAATGTATCTCTTATGATATAATAATTGTATTTTTGATTCGGTGTTACTTTT
This sequence comes from Lycorma delicatula, assembly GCF_047948215.1. Classification (NCBI taxonomy): domain Eukaryota; kingdom Metazoa; phylum Arthropoda; class Insecta; order Hemiptera; family Fulgoridae; genus Lycorma; species Lycorma delicatula. The sequence goes on along the minus strand of NC_134458.1, from coordinate 200,348,366 downwards.
ATTTTCACTTAATAATGAACTAATTAAAAAAAGAAAACAAAAATCGTGAGTTTGTACAAAGATGAAAACCGCACGTTACTGATGATCAAATCACGACACTGGGTATTCATTGTACTTTCACTTAATTCTCGATTATTTCATCTCACTTTTACTCTTTCTCTCCTTTCTCTTCTATCATTATATCCTTTCCTGTTTCTTTATACATATATATATATATATATATAAAATCACTTTTTATTATTTTTTTCATGATGGTTATTAACATTAATGAAAGTAATTTTAAAAAAGAAATGGAAAGTGGAAGCCTATATGATGATATGATTAATTGCTTATTTTGTATGTCTTTAAATTTTATATTTTTTAACTATATTTAATATATAAATTTATACGCTTTAGTAATTATTATTTCCTGTTAATTATAGCTTATGAATCATTTCTATCATTGTATGTAACTTATTTAGGTCTTCCTTTACTCAGTTTAATTTTAACTTTGACATATCAAAATTTTTACATAATACAAAGTAATCATGAGTTATTTATATTAAGTATTTGCGCGCGCACGCGTGTGTGTGTATTCGCAAACCATTTATTATAACGATGCTATTTTAATTATTAAAAAAAATTAAATAGTGAGTCTAAATTATTTATTTGTTATTCTTCGTACCCCATCTCATTTTTTATTGATTGCTGATATAATGTTAACTTATATTTTTTAAAAATTAATTTTTTATGTAATGTAAAATACACACATACTTATATGTAAAATATAAATAATGTATATTATGTAATATGGAGTGTTTTATTTTACATTTTTCTGTTTTAATATATTTTTCTGTAAAAAATTAAATATTAATTTAATATTAAATATCTACTATTTTTTTTTAATACTTTTATTTATAGTCGCATCAACAGTTACAGTCATTAGCGACCTAAATATAACTACATGATCATGAATAATAAATGGTAAACACCAAAAACAAGAAACCATAAACACAAAGTAGAACAAGATTAATAAATGGGTAATAAATATTGAAACATCACCACTAGTCATTTTGCACTGCCCATTTAGTATTCCGTAAGGTGTTTCACGTAAGTAAAACCGCTAAATTACGTTCTTCATCCCACTACTAGAGAGAGACCGCAACAGTATTTTTATGTGTTCCTTCCGGTTTAATAAACACTTTACATCTGAACCCAGGTCTAATTTTTGTCGAATAGATTCAAACACTGGGCGATTTATGAGCAAGTGGTTTACGGACCATTTTACATTGCACGCCTCACAGTTCTACTGAAGAGAGTCAAATAGGTGGGTGTGAGTAAGCTTGCGTGTCTAATCCTCAGCCGAGTTAAGATAACTTGGTTTCTTCTGTTGCTTGGGATAAAAGGTTTCTCGAACACGTTCTCCCGAATGCCATGTAAGGCCGTGGGAGGACTTAGCAGCCAGAACTTATTCCACTGAGAACGTAGTTCAACACGGACTGTTCATGAAGTCGCTTTCACATGTTAATTTACTCGGAGGCCATTTATTGCCGCTCTCTTGGATACCTCATCAGCCCGTTCGTTCCCAAGGATGCCGCAATGGCCCGGGATCCATACCGATAACACTGTCTTATTTATTCTTGAGAGGGTATCGTAGATTGTTTGGACGATGGATTCAGATCGTCTACAGCTCAAGCTTTCAAGAACACTCATAGAGTCGGTAATTACCAGGAAACTGCCGTTACTACGGGTCTTAATAGCTCTCAAGGTGGAGTAAATTGGGTAGGCCTCTCAAAGGACATAGAGGAATAACCAGTAAGCTTATATATTATCTCGGTGTCAGGGAATAAAACTGAACAGCCACATCCGTCGGCCGAGACAGAGCCGTCTGTTTAGATGTGAGTGTACCCATTGTACTTTTTGATCATCTTGCTAATTTGGTCTCTAGTAGATCGGTAACGTGGGTCCCGTTTACGACTTCCAGATGGTAAATATTCGATCTTTAGAGTTGCATGCAACCAAGGAGCGCCGCATCCTATTTCCTTTCTGAGAATCCTCGGAACAGGCAGGTCTAGTTCCTGGAGATAGCGAAGCAGTCTGAGGTTGAAAGACTGCGGTAAGGAATTTTTTCCCTCGAGTAATACAGTGCGAGCGTGCCTGGTCGTTTGCGTTGAGCAGTTAGAGAGACAGGACTTGCTGATCGCGAATTTGATAGTCTGGTATTTCCTCCTGTAATGTAAAGGGAGTTCATAGGATTCTGCCAGTAAACTTGGTATAGGGGTAGTTGCAAATGCCCCTATTGATATGCGAATGCAGATATTGTGAAAGGTATTTTGGGCTTAGTTTTGAGACTCTAAATTATCATTGGAAACTGTAAATTTTAAGGTGTATTATTTTCAAAATTTTAAATACATAATAAACGCATAATAAACATTTCTTTCTATAATATTTTATTTTAGAAAGGATTAGAATACTTTACCCGATATTTTTTTTTGGAGGTTTTTTGCTTATTGTTTAGCAGCGTCAGAACAGTGTAAATTTATTCAGACCAACCTACAGACACAATAAATTATATTAAGAACTTTATTAGCATCGTGGGATCCTCTATAAAAATTCCGCATGTGTTAGACCTGCATTAATAGAACTGAAATGGTGAAGAAAAAATCAAGGTTTGGAGCAAAGAAGTGAATGGTTAGAAAGGATTATCTAGCCTGTGAGGAAACGTAGTGCGAGACAAACAACCCCACCCGGAGAAAAACTCAAGGCTCTCTAACCAGCGTGTGACGATACCACCCTCAGTTTTTCTACAGATCGATGTGTTTTTATATACAGATTGTGGTAGCACATTTCTGATCGTTAATTTAGTGTTTACCGGCTTAAATATATGTTACAGCAACAATTAATCTTCCTTCAGAAATTAAACATCCATCTTAAAAGAACATCTAAGATTATCACAGGAATTTTGTATCAGGAAGAAATATCCAGCTGAACTATAAACAAGAATTTTAATCCCTCATAGTAACGCAAAATTTAGACTTTCTTCTTTACATAACTGAGGTGTGAAGTCCCTTTAAAAGTTAAAACTTTTTAGAAAGTAAAATCTTTTTTTAATCAAATACTACCAATCTCGCTGTAAAAAAAGTAATTTCGTTATTTGTTAATTATCCGTAAGTAATTACTTCAAACGAACATATGCATTACTTTTTTTATGGAAAAAAATGAATTGCAAATAATATTAGATTTAAAAAATAATTAATTTTATATTGGGATTGTATATGGGCCATTTTATTTAATATTAAATAATATACTCTACTAATTGAGATAATGAGTTGTTTATCAATTTATTATAAAATTATGTCATAATCAATTCAGACACTTCTAAAGTAAAAAAAAAAATATATTATTAATAATTCATATTTTTAATTTTATTTTAAGCTTTTATGGCAGCAAACATTTTTTTTCGTTTTAGTTTTTCTATCATCTTTAGTTATTATTGTGATGTATGTGTTAAAGTAGTTCATTTTAATTTTTTAGTTTAATTCACCAGTATGTAAAACAAATTACCAGTAGTGTTTTTTATGTTCATTAATTGTATAAGCTTTCTAAAATAACGGGACTATTACGAACGTAAATTTGATCTATATATGTGTATCTCTGTATATTTTTTTTATTATACGTCAATTATTATAACTAACTATACACCAAGAAGTTACTACTAATCAAAACCAGAACGTTTTAAACATAATTTGATCGGTCGTTACTGATAATACAACTTACGGTCTTACGTATATACTATTCGAGTTCTGTTTTATTCCTGTACATATGTATAATATCTATATCAAAGCAATTACGTTAGATAATACAATGACCTAATGACCTAAAAGCAATTTCGATAGTTTAACTTGGGGTTTATTGGGTTTTCATCTCATCTTTAACTCTAAATCTATACGTACAAAACATGGCCTATATGTTTTACTTTTGTTAACTCTTTATTTTGCCATCTATTTATTAAAAAATTAATTACCTTTTGTTTTTATATTTTTTGTGTTACATATTGTAAATTAAGTAAACAAAATTTTATACTACAGTTTTAAAATGATTTGTTAATTCTTCTACTCGTAACAACGTAAACGAATTACCAACCATTTTATGAAAATGTTTTTAGCCCAAATAATATATTTTTGTCATTAGTTGTTACGGATTGGTTTGATTAACTTCTTTATTCGGTCCTATTGTGTTTCAATACTTCAATGGCAATAAAATAACACTCATCTCCTGCTTCTGTAATTATATTTTTCATATATTTAATTTTTAATTTTCCATTATTTGTTTTTTATCCTGTTAATTTTCATGTAGATCAAATTTACATAATATCTTTTTTTATATACTGTCGTTTTTATCTATTAAATATATTATTTCTCTAACTTTATATATAAACAAAAACTAAATGTTAATTAATTTTTCGTTTTTCTGCTATTTGCTATATAAATACCTTCTTTTTTCTTTTTATTACTGTATGTAAAATTTCCAGATAGTTTGTTTACTGATAATAGGTTTAAAAAAATTGTTAATAAAACAAAAATTTAGGTTAGATTATTTATTAAAAAAAGGTTTTTTCTCTCTCCAAGCTGTATACAACTTGTACCGTCTTTTAAAAGAGATACGAATTCAACGATACCAAAATCATGGTTATATTTCTGGTAGAAAATGTTTAAATTCAAAGTTTAAACAGTTTTTAATTAAAGAAGTGACATTTATATTTTTTTCGCTAGTTCTCTCATTTGGTATCAATTAAAGTAGTTCAAGAAATTAAAAAGAAAGGAAAGAAAAATACAATAATATTAGCATTGATAATTTTATTTTTGGGATTTGAAGAAATTCAAAAATGTTATATTTAAAGACATGATTTTAAATTATGTGCATTTATTATTATTATTTTTTTTTTCTAAGTAGTGTAGTGGGTTTTATGAGGCTGACATTTTTGGGAGTCAGAAAGAAAAGTGGGTAATTTTGATAAATTTCACAGGTGTACCTCGTAAAGTAAAATAGTGAAGAAGTTCAAATCATTGTTCAAAAATTCGAAGCCTCTAAATTATTATTTTATTTTTTTAAAGTGGATTAATAATTAATTATAATTACTTTCTGGTAATTTTTTCTTCCTGTTATAAGTTATTAAAAATAATAATAAATAAAAAAAACTTCGTTTTTGATTATCACTTACTGGAAATGATATTAGGAAATATCAGACGGATTATGATGTACCATCCCATCATTACCTTTGTTGTCATAATCGTCGTCACATTGAGAGTTTCTTGAACTCATGTTGTTCATGTAATGGTTAGAAAAAGATTTCACCATTGTACCATTAGAACGGTTATTGTTAACTAGGTCGATAGATCCTTTTGGTCACAGTGAGAGTGATTCTGGTCGTGTTAAAAGTGAGGTATACAAGAGAAAGTGGTTTGCTGTCTTCACTTTCACATTCTATATGTGTTTTGCTGGATGCTTGTATACATATAAAAGGGGCTTTTTGCTATTTATAGTACGTTGTCAGGAATATCATTCTTAATACATTTTTTCAATAACTATTTTTTTTTTTTAATTATTGTTCAATTACTGTACTTAGGTGTATTAGATTTTTTTTTCTTAATAATAAATCTTTAAGTGTATTATATACAAATAAATAATAAAGTATACAGAAAAACTAATTATTTTAAATATATTAACACTCCTTTATTTTAATTTAATTGTTAAATTTATCATAATTTAGACAGCTCATGTGTAAATGATTACTTTTTTTGAGAAGGAACATTTATCACATTGCTAGCCGAATGTTTGAAAAATTTTCATCTTTATACATCTTTATATTAGTTAATAATAATAATTACTAAAAATAATAATTATAATAATACTAATGTTAAAGAGGTTAACTGTTAAATAGAATAATTTTTGTATAATTATGCGTTTTCCTTACATTTTCACTTGTCTCTAAAGGTGGCTAAAATAATAAAAGTAACGTATTTTAGTTTTTAATAAATTATATTAAGTAAATTACATTTTGGTTTTGAAACATTTCTATTTCTATCTTTAATACAAATTTATAATTAACTTTGCTTTATATGGATTTGTATTGTATATTACAGTTAATTTATGAAAAATACTATTTTTAAAAAAACATTCACGATAAGAATATGTGAGTACAATAAACTGTATTAATTAATTATTTAAAATGTAATTTTATATTTAATTCCTTACAAGAGTTTGGAATTAGAGAAATAAAAAAAGTGTCGTTTTAATTAACAATATAGTATTTAGTGAAAATTTGTGTAGGTGGATGGAGGTTAACGCTCTAGGAAAATATTATACCGCGAGTTTATACCTCCTGTTGCCTTTATTTGTTTGTTGCGGGGTTGTAAAAACGAGATGGGAGAACAAGAGAGCGAGCAATGAAGCAACAGTGTCGGGAGTATTGAACGCCCCAGTCTCTTGACCTAGGCGGATCAGTGAACTTTAAGCTTGTGCGCCCAGGTTTTTCTGGGGCGCCCTGTGGAATATGTAGTAACGTAGCAGCAACAGTATTTGTTATAATATTTGTGACATTGTCCGTTTTAACAGATTCCTTTAGCCTTTGCTATTCATTAATATTACCATATCCTCTATACAGTTTATCCCGCCTGTTCGATCTACAGTACGATACCGCTACGTCACGTTTATATCACACATGCTTGCATATCGATGCGAACCGATATGTAAATAATTTTATTATACCAATATCGATCTGAATAATCGATATAATACATTTGAACACATGACTTTTTTTAGCATAGATATATTTATTTATGCTAGAAATTTCGGTTTATTTAAAATAACAATGTCTATAACCTCTGTATACTTATAATACAGTTGTCAAAACAGTACCGTAGTAGCACGTTTTTATAAACTTCTTCTAAATCTTATTTTTATACATAATATTATCTTTTTTTATGTAAATTACAGTCATTTTAAATAATACCTAAATAAATGATATGTTGAAATATTTTTTTTTGTATGTAATTTTTATTATTATTATTACCGTTTTAAAAATGTAAACTAATCTTTACGTTTCGTTGTGATCTTGTTTATATATATAATATAAAGTTTTATAATCCTTCATTTCTTTTCTTAATCGCTTCAAAGTTTTTTACATGCATTAATTAATATAAAATTTAATAAAAAATAATATATTAATTTTTTCTTCATACAAATAACCTAGTATTTTTTATTGGTTGTCATGCATGTAAAATAATTTAAGTGTAAGAGAAACCAATCAGTTTTTCTTTCTTTGAGAATAATGTTGTTAATTACAGAGCTATTTCCTAGGGTGAAAAGAGTAAAAGTGTTGTACAGACTTACAGATTTCTATTTACCAAAGTATAAAATAATGAGCATTGTTACTGTTAAAGAAAGTAATTCTGTGCGATTATAATTATCTATTAGATGTTTTGTATGTATCACAACCATAATAAAGAGTGAGATTAATAAAGTAAAGTAACAAATCTGTGTACGTCCTTTCTGTTGGAAACAGTGCATTATATGTTTTCTTTTTACGTTGAGTAGGAGAAAATATTATTATTATTTTTTTTTTTTTGTGAATTTTTACGGGCATCGACTACTAAGGTCATTAGCCCTCGTCACGTTCTTAAAAATAAATTAGTATCACCATCAAGATCGTCATATTTAAGGGTGTAAAGGGCCCTTACATTTTATTTAAAAGTACAATCTACACAGAAACATTAATCACAACAAGAAGACAAAACAACACTTATGGGGTGTAAAGGGCCCCGTTATTAAAATTTGAGATAAGGTTCTCAAAAGACCATGAAATTAAAAATACAAGTTATCAATACAATTTCCTTCTTCTACGTGGCTCGTTTATAGTTTGTTTAAGCACCCTCGGGGCGACCAGAACCGCCGTTGAGCAGTATATCAGTCGCGCCAGGACGCCGTGGCAGTTGACTCCTCCTTATAAATAAATAGGCTACAGATATGCACCACGCACACCCATAGCCTCGCGCCCTCAATCCACCCTTGAGGGTCCCCCATGCCATCATTGGAACACCCCGACTCACTGCTCTTGAATGCAGACGAGCCAGGGTGGCCTAGGCAAGAGGGCTACCTCCCGTCACTACACGTGCCACGCTTTGAGACTTCCACATTTTAATGAAACTACCTCTTAGAGATTCTTTAACACAGCTTTAAAATTTTTTACTTTTATAGACTTCTAAGAAGTCCACTGTAAAAATGCAACTATCTTTTCTTCATTTCCATTATCCAGATCAGCAGTAATATCATTTCTAAAACGGAACCTCTTTCTGAGGTCCTTATATATGGTACACTCTTCTATTAGATGCTTGACTGTCAGTGTTGTATTACAAACACCGCACATTGGTCCCTCTTCGCCGGTTAACAAATATGAATTTGTTAATCGCGTGTGACCGATTCTAAGTCTGGTCACAGCTACTTGTTTTCGGCAGTCAACTTCACGTCGCTTTTCCATTTATACGAAGTTTTAACTGAGTTTAATTTTGTATTTAACTCCTCCATTCAGTATTCCACTTGTTTTTAACTACGTTAGTAAGACAGTTTTTAACATCTGCCACTATTACAGAAAATGCATCCAAATCATCGCAGACTGTTGCCTTTCTGGCAGCTTCGTCTGCGCTCTCATTACCTGTAATACCAGCATGATTTGGAGTCCATACAAATACGCATCGCTGTCCTCGTTGATTTAGAACGTATAAAATAGACAGGATGTTTGAAATTAGGACATCCTAAATGTTTTTGTTCCGAATTGCAACAAGTGCACTTAGAGAATCGGAACAAATTAGCAGTCTCTCTTCGCAATAATGTTCTGTGAAGCGAAGAGCTTGCTGAATGGCAGTAAGTTCTGCCGTATAAACACTGCCTATATCTGGCAGTTTCCAACAATGGGCTTCTCCATTTACATATATTGAGCATCCAACACCATGTTCGGTTTTAGAACCGTCAGTATAAATTCTAATATGTTCTTCGTAATTACTGACGGTTGCCAAATATTCCTGTTGGATGATCACTACTGACTTCTTTTTTACTTCTCCCTGAGAGAGATCCAACCTTGTATTTACCGCTGGCAAAAGCCATGGCGGTATTTCTCTTGTGGAAATTGCTATTGTATCTGGAATAGCAATTTCGTATTTTCTTCTTAATTCGTGGTACCTAATTCCGGCTGGTCTGGAATAGGTAGCACGACGTTCATATAATGCAGCCATTGGATGATTCATGAAAAGTTTATTATTTATATGGGCAGGAAAAGCCGTACGTTTGCTGCATATCTTAACAAAAGGATCTCTCTTCTATAATGTAGTGGCATTATTCCGGCTTCGGACATTAGACTTGTCACCGGACTTGTGCGGAAAGCGCCTGTCGCATAACTAATTCCGCTATTATGAATTACGTCTTATTATTATTATTAATATTATTATTATTATTATTATTATTATGAACACTATAATATATAACTTTTTTTTTCATCATAATTTACTTGATTTTATACACTTTACATTTCTTTTAACTTGCGCTAACCTTCACTTCATTATTTTTCCCGCATTCTACATTCTCAGTTACTTTTATTTTTTTTAATCTTGGATTTCTTGAATATGTTTGTACTTTTTTCTGTTATACCTTTCTATAAAACTTTGGTACCTGGGTTTTATTTTTAATTCTCCACGTTTTGAGGTCATCTTAGTTCAAAGCCTCCCCCCCCCCAAAAAAAAAACCAACTGAACAGTACGTAATTAAATATATATATGTTGGCGTTTAGTTTGTTTAATATCTCTGGAAAGAGTAAAAATGTAATCATGAAATTTCACTCGGTAATTCTTCTGAATAAGGAATCGGTAATATTAAATTTTCATGAAAATCGGACAGGGGTAGGTTGGTTTTCTTTTTACCAATAACTGGGATAAATATAACCGAGGAAGTTTCTCAGTTTTTTCCTATAAGTTATAAATTTTATATAAAAATATATTTTAAGTATAATCTATTGCATTCCTAAATTTACATTTTCATTTTAATAAATTTATTTTTAACCAGAAAAGTTTGCTCGATTATCGTAGTCTAAAGATGTTTATATTATATAAATGAAATATAATTTTATTAAAAAATGGGAAAGTTATATAATAAATTGGGATGTAGAATAAATTTTAAAAAATGGACAAAAGTGCAAAATATATATATATATATATATATATATATATATACACTCACTCATTTTAAAGTTTACATTTTTATTTATGAATTTTGTATAAGACAGAATATATTATTTATTATTATGTTTATTTTATATTAATACATATGTATGGATAAACATAGTTTGTCAAGAATGAAAAATATTATTTCCTTAGCAATCTAATATGATACGGATGTAATGAAGCGAAATGCATTTAGAAAAAGTCAACATATTGTAGCGCGCCGCACATTTGTTGCTGCAACGTAATGCACTTACACACAAACACCGCGTGAGTTGCATAGACATAGCACCAGAGAGCGGGCGGTGCTCTCCTCTTGCATTGATTGAGGAATGCAACTAACCTGGGGTGAATGACCCGTGCCCGCCCATCAGGCCGTTGAACCCAGTTTTGCTTTATTACGTCCATACGTCATCATTGACATTATTGGTTTATTTAAAATGCAGTAGCAGATGTTTAAGTAAAATAAATAAATATTATCGTCATTGTTAAGTGAATGAGGTTGAAAAAAAAAATGCTCTAATATTTTCTCGTTCATTTCCCCTCTTCGTACCCTATCAATTCTCCCTTTGCCTGTTTTATTTTTGTGTATGTTTATGTATCTTCATCTTCGATCTAATGAACTAGGTCTATATTACAAAATAACAATAAATTACGAACTGTAAATTAATATTTGCATATTAGAAGAAAGAAAAATCTTATTTAGGTTCCATTGAACCTTTTCATTGTTATTGCTACAAATTGATCGGAATTTTTTTCTTAACGATAATGAATCTGTATTGTTATTGCATAAATTTTAATAATTATTTGCATAACGTTTTTTTTATTTTGTTTTGCTTTGTTAAATATAAATAATCTTTCATTTGTTTATGTTTATAAGTGTTTTTTTGTTTTTCAATTACTGGTGAATCTACAATTCAAAAACAGAAGCTACAATTCTGTTTTAAATTCATGGTATTAATTAACTTTTTTTTTTAATTCTGCTTTTATATTGGTGTACCAGGATCATTATGATGTAATGATGTATGTGATATATTTAGTCAATTTTTATATTAAAAAATTTAAAAAAAATCTTATATGTAATTTTTTGAAATATTTTTTAACTATAAGCAATAATGTGGTCTTTATTTATGACGCTATGTTTCTGTAATGCATTATATATACCTTACCTATGTATCTGGTTTTGAAATAGACTAAAATTTATATTGTACCTCACAATTTTTAATTAAATGTAATTGAATTAAGATTAAAGGCATAATTTTATTTTTGTTTAAATTAAGTGTTTTGTTGACTTTGTTGTAAAGAGCTACTTGATATTAAATTGCTGTTATTCTAGTATTTCGTAATTTAAAGTGGTTTTCAATCACTACTGTAAATATTTTTGGAATTTTTTTTATTAAAAAATTAATTATTTGTAAGCTTTGTTAAATCGGTTTATCTATAGTGATGAAATCTTATCAAAGAAATAAAATTCGATTTAGTAAATGAATTCTATCTTGTTAATTAGTTGCATTAGACGGTCTACGCTATTTCCTTTTTTTGTCAAAAAATTATTCAAAATACTTTTGTCTTAAAAAATAATTTACGGCAGGAAGTCTTAACTTTTATAAGTTGGAATAATATTCATGAAATTTGTTGCCTATAAAAAAAATTTTGTTAAGCCTGACACTGGTTCCAAACTCAGAACTTTCTAGATAAAAGATAATAGATGTTACCATTCTAATACTTTGAATATTACAATATGATAAATTTTTATCTATTACTATTTTTCTTCAATATTAAATTACATTATTTAAATATGTAATTAATTTTTTCCCGTGAAATTATGTAAATAAAATAATTTAACCTCTTATTATTTATTTTATAAAGGAATCTTTTTTTGTAAGTTAATTTCGTAATATGAAATAATGAATTAGTTTATTAAGAAAATTATATATATTTGGTGTGTGTGTGCGTTCATTTGTATTTGTAAACACATAAAATATACTTGTAGGTATTACTGTTGGTGTTCAATTACAAAATGTTGTAATGGTATTCAGAACACACAAAGGAAAGCAGCGGTGTTTTAAACTCATTGTAGTTGCATTAGTGTGGAGACACTGTAGCTATTATTATTATTATTACTTTTATTACTATTTTGTTATTATTATTATTTCTAGGTGCTAGTAAAAGGTTAACGAACTTAATTCAGGAGCACTAATTCAATCCTTCGTCTAGTCAACTTGGACTAGTCTTTGTCAAATATTTGCCTCAGCAATTTTTGTTTTACTTAAACTGTTTTCTTTGTTTCGCTATTACTATTATTATTATTATTATTATTTTTCAAATGTGGTCGGTGGGCGGCTGATCGAGGGACACTAGAGGCGGATCTCGGAGCACTGAGTCCCCACAACGTGTTTGCGATGATGCTCCGTGACCTGAGCAGCTGGAAAAGTATAGCCCGATTCGTCGGCAACATTCTCAGGGCCAAAAAGTTTGACCTAGATAGTCCTGAAAATTAGGTAGCACCTAATCAGGCTAGTATAGCTGGACTCGACCGGAAGTAATATGTTAAACGATTCCGGGTCGAGTCCTGGTAGAAAGGGGGATGGTTTTAGTCGGTAGTCTGCTGATAGTGATTGGATAATACCATCAGCGGGAGCCCGACACTCCGTGCGTAAATGCATTTCCGCCTTCCTCCGCAAAAAAAAAAAATATTATTATTATCTTATTATTATCATCATCATCATCATCATCGATTTTTATTTATTTTTCAATTTTATTATTTTAATCGATTTGTTTTTATATTTTATACGTATATTATTATAATTAAATATTTAAATTATTTCTTTAAACTTATAGGTTTAATCCGAATGTTTGTTTATCGATACTTCCAATTAGATCTGGTGATAACAAAACCTAGGCGATATTATTTTGTGGTCGTTTATGTCGACGTTTATTCCTTTACACATTCAGAAATATAAATTATCGAATTAATTATTTGTATATAGTTAAATAATAAAGAGTTTAGTTTTTATTACTTTTTAAATCATTTAAAAAAGTAATAAACACTAAACTCTTATTGAATAATAATTCAATAATAACAATAAAAAGAAAAAAAATATCAGTTATAATGAAATAACATGTTATTTAATTTTTATTTTAAAAAATTGTGAATATGTAATTTAATAAGCGTACTAGGAAGTACGCTTCCTAGAAAAAAATAGAGAAAAAAATAGATTTTTTTCTCTTTAATTTACGGTATAAATTGCAATAAAATAATAATAATAAAGGATTAGATTTCTCTATAAATATTTATGAGAATGTTTTTATATTAAATACTTTTATTTTGTCCTTTTTCTTATCTGAATTTCAAAATAATTTCATTTTTAATTCCATTTAAAAAAAAGTATGTATTTTGACTTCCCTTTTTCTTTTCTTTTTGCAGCAGTTTATTTAATTTAATTAATACGTATATTTTATTTAATTGATTTTTGTTTTTAACAATTTATTAATAGATTTTTAAAAATACCGGCCCAATAAGTGGAAAAGGTTGCATTAATTCACTATACCGATTAAATTTCTTCATTGCACGCCGGTATAGATAAATTACAATCCATTGATGTACTAGGAAATAGATTGTTATTGAAAACGAATGATTCATAAATACATTGAGGGGATGAAATCAGGAGAAAGTAGGGTGGTTATTCAGAATGGTAGTTTATAGAGAGTGACCTATGTGTGATAGGTTGAGTAGTTGCGGAACATCGAGCGAGTGGGTGTTATATGTTTTTAAATATGTTTTTCCCTGCTTCTGCTATCCTGGATTATATTAGGGGTGAATGTTCTCACTTTAGGGTTTAGAATGAGACATGCGCATTTCGATGACGTCATGGTTATGTAGGGTTAATGACCTCGCTCTCTTTGCAGGGTCGTAGCATTTTGTTCTGTACACCGACTATACGTAGCACCACTGTCTACTGTTCATCCCTTTAGACAACAGGTAGTTTCTCCTCTCGACATTCGTCAGTATTTTAAAAAAAATTCCTTATTTATTTATTCTCAATGTTTTCAATTATTTTGTAAACGTTTACGTGAATTTTAAATAGATATTAGATAATTAACGTTATGATTATACTTGTATAATCGTTCCTGCTATATTTATTAAAAGTAAAATCTAAATCTTAATTATTTTTGTTTTAAAAAATATCGTTTTAAAAAATAATCGACTTATCGTAATTCATTGTTGACATTGTTATTAATATCGATCAGCTACACAACAATCGTGCAACCTAACCTCAAATACCTGCAACAATTTCATCTGAATCATTTTGTAATGATTACAAAAGTTCGTAATTCTTGTCCAAATAATTTTGTAAACGAAGGTAAATATACTTTTTTATGCTTTTAATTTTGATTATTAAAAAAAAACATTTAATTGTAATTGAACTACCTTTTTTTTATTTAAATAAATTACTACTTTTTAAATTCATTTCAGTTGTTTTAAAAGTGATTAATTTTATTTATTTAAGCATGCATGTACAATATAAATTTGTATTAAAAGGTAACATAATTATAATTGGCTCCATTTTTTTTTCTTCATATTTTTTCTTATAATTTTTCACAATTCTTATGTTATGTAAATAAATAATTAATAGTAATACTGGATTCAACCTATATTAATTATTCTTGTAATTATTATTATTAAAATAAGAAAATATTCTTATTTTTAAAACCATTTAAACATATTACATTTAAATAATTTTTTTCTTTTAATATATATAAAATAAACTTACTACATTTTTTAATGCAAACTTCTATTTTATTTGTACATTCAAACATAAACTCTTAATTTTATATGTATTTTAAAACGTGTTAATACTAAATTATAGATATTTTTATCGTAAGTATGTGTATTTGAAATATTTAAAAAACTAGAAACGTTTACTTAAAATCATTTTTTATTTGTATGTGTGGCCGTGTGTAAATATAGTAGAGTGAAAAAGGCGGGAGTTTTAACGTAATGTGAGAAAATGTAGTGAGATATATTGACTGTGGTTAAGAATTGTGTTGGGTTGTGTTCAGATAAGGATAAACAATGTAAGATAAATTGTATGAAAAAAACATTGTGTTATTTTATGGGTATTGGCGGCCATTTGTGTTAACTATACTCTCTGTCTCCTCTCACACGCACGCATGCGCCCGCGCGTGTGTAAAATAACTGTTTGTGTAGATTTAATTGTAATTTATAATATTCTATATATATAGTAGGTTAACGCAAATGAAAAATATAATTTTTTATGTATTAAATTTTTATTAACATCATCTACTCCTTTACATGAATTCACTAATAGACTTTAAATGGTCTTGGAAAATAATAATATTATTATTATTATATATATATTAATACATATATGCATAATATGTTATATGTCACATAATTTAATACTGGTGTTTTATTAACTTTTAACTTTGTTTTTTTATTATTGTATTTTTCTTTAAATTCCATTTTCCTTTTTTGATAAACATAGTAAACATTTTTTAATTTTAATTGTTTATAAATTTTCTTTATTCTAGATCATTCATTTGTTAATTTTTTGTAAACCACGTATTTAGTTAAGCATAATTTAATTTTTTATTTAATTTCAGTTTTGTATTATTTATTTATTATTTCATAGAATTAGTAGAATTCATTTATAAGATTTTTTTATAGAACAACATAGCGTATAGAATCTTGAGAAGATAAAGCTGTTGTTTAAAAAAAATGTAGTTATTGATTTAAAAACAAAAAAATCAATAAAATTTAAAATTGATATATATTTTTTAAAAGTTTTTGATCTAAGTTAAATTTTCAAATAGGTAAATAATTCCTTGTAGGTAAAACAAATAATTTTAATAATACTAAGTAAAAGTTGTTTTTTTTTAAATAAATAACACGTTTTTATAGAATATATTTTTCTTGTACTTTTTCCTTGTTGTGTGTATCAGTTTATTTTTTCCTTATCGACTAAATCTATAAATAGCTTTATTTTTGTTTTAGTTTTCTTTATTCTGTTTATTCTAAGTTTGATCAGTGGTAGAACGGATTGCTATTTAATGTTTCATCCCATTCTGATAGTAATAGCCTACCTATGATAAGTAGTTGTTTCACTTCTAAAGCTGAAATATCATTACATTTTTAATCGGCTGATTACGTTTATATAAAATAATATATTTAACTCGGTTAAGAAATCGATAGGAATTTGAAAAATCTAGGTTGATTAATGGTCATTTTATATTTACATTTTTTCCATATTAGGAATAAATCTCCTTTTTGTATTTTTAATTAATTTTAATGCATCTGGTATAATATTTACTTCAAAAAAATATAAAATATGAATGAATTTGCCATTGCATACAATACTTTTTACCTTGCAGTAGGAGGTATTTTTAGTACCTTCTGTAACGCGTAGGCCTTCATGTATAACAGTTTTAATTAAATTAGTAAACATAATTTTTATTTAATTATTATTATTTGTGTAAAATATATATATATTTATATATGCGTATATCGTTGTTCAGTCGGTATAAATACTTATAGGCGTATAAGTATTTACACCGGTTCGATTCAAGGTTCGGTTGTGAAATTTTTTTTATATATTTCAATAGTTATAAATTTCATCCTCATGTTCAGAACTTTGAGGATTCCACCCTACCCGCTAACTCGATTCTGTAAACAAAAAATTATGAGACGCTTTTTGGATCGCGTATTTTAGTACCATTCAAAATTAAAAATATGTTAGAATAAAAAAAAATGTAAACCAAATATTAGTAAAAGGAATGATGAAATCAATTTTTTAATTTAAAACGATAAATTCTTTTACGTATTAAAAACAAAAGAATGACTTTTTGTTACGTTAAGTATTTCTAAATATTTTACAAGTCCTATTTTATTACAGGATTAGTAAGTAGTAAATATTCGTAATCCTTAGTTTTAATAATATTCCATACATCACGAATTTAATGAGAAGCTACTTTAATAATAAATATTTGAAAGGAAAAAATATTATTGAATAACAAATGAAAAATATAATTTTTATTTTGTTGTTACGCTGTATCTTTTATTATATAGACGGTTTTATTATAAACACGATTCTGGTAATTTTTAGTTCTAGGAATAATAAGGGATAGTCCGGCTAAGATTAGTATCTGAAGTGGTACTGGGAGTTACATATCGTAATGCTGACGTCACTGGCGGGTGTAGAGAGTAAGTTTTCGAAAGAGACTCGCCAGGCAGTGTTTTACGTAACGCGTTGGCCCAAATAAAATGCAGGGTCTCTAACCTTAATCTATGTCAAGATTATTACTCAAGACAAGTTCATATAATCTAGGCTAAACTTAGACTCGGCAAACGTTCATTTTCTACACTACCGTAATAATACTAATAGTAATAATAATAAAAAATAATAACTTATAATACAATATGATGCAGTCATCTAACCTGTTCAACCCTTTAAATTTATAATTATCGTTATTATAATTATTATTATTACTTAACAATATATTATATAAATCTTACATTATGTTATATATGTAAATTAATATGGTTGTATACTGTATTTTATATTTAAAAAATGAAAGCTGAGATATGCTAGTGTTTTTTTGTGGTTTTTAAATTGTTTTTCGCAGCAGTTATTTATTTAAAATTAGTCTAATAATTATCAATTTTTTCATGACGTGTTATTTTACTATTAAAAATAGGAATATTATACGTTCACACATTATTTTTTCTTTTAATTCATTTATGAATTTATAATAACATTTTATCTGAATTTGTATATATTATTTTATTAGAATATACTTTCCGTATTTTTCTTTGAAAAATACCAACTTGATTTCATTTGAAAAAATTAATAAAATTATTTTTTAAACCTTGCAAGAAAGTAACGAATATATAGGGGAAGAGGGCGAGAATTAAATTACTGTTTTGAAAATAGGGAGAAAACCTTTTGTCATTTTTTTACGATTTTTAAACTCTTATTACCGTTCATTTTATAGAAAATATGTTTTAGATGTATGAAAACACAAATTATATCATTTAAATTTTGTTAATTATAATAGTTAAAACACGACATTATTTTTATATGCCGGACATTAATATGTTATTTTAAATTTTAGAATTTTGTGTGTATTGTTTAACTTTCCCATTTTATTTAATTATTGGTTTGTAAAAAATATTAATTTCTGTTTATATTAATTTTATTTATTTATTAAAAAATAAATAATGTAACAAATAATATTACATAGAATAAATACGTATTTTTCATATTCCATTACAATTTTTTAAAAAGAAGAAAATGACGTCATATTGGGTTTATTTTAAAGAGAAGTTATGACAAGCCGTATTGGCGCACAGGCCTATTCATTGCTGCTTTGGTTTGCTTTGCTAAGTCGTGTTAGCTTAGCTTGTTCTACTCCGTCAGTTTCGATTTGATTTTGCAATCGACTACGAAGGCCTGCCTGACCCAGTTCTTAACTATGGTCGATGACCTCACTAGTTAACGAATCGTCCTACAGATCGCGTCGGTATTCACATTTTGTATGCTGTATTAGAATTGATACTTTTAAAAAAATACTTTCTTTACTTTTTAAATATTTATTAATAAATTATAATTAATTATTATATATATTATTATATAAGTTATTATTTTTTTAACAAAATTATTTTTTTATTATTAATAATAACTGGTAATTTTTAAAAATATAAACTTTTTATTTATCAGTCGTGCACAGATAAATTCAGTTTAATTTAAACCGAACGAATTTTACTTAACTTTACAGGATCATTTTTTGAATGTTAGAAAAATGAATCCGCTTTTTGTTTGTATGTTTGCATATATATATATTAGGAATAGGAATCTCAATTTTTAACTAGTAATAATCAGGATGCATTTTTTCTGCAGCCATCGTATCGGAAGCAAAATCCCAGGGTAAATTAAAACAGGAAACACCGACCAGATCAAACGGTATAAATACCACTAAACAAATATCTGCATGTTCTGAGTACCCCAAATCGATATCTGATTAAAATCATCACAGAACACCCTGAAGAATCAAGTATAACGGTAAAGTCTGGATTATAAAGAAGGGTCAAGATGGAAACTACGAAATGAGATTAACATCCGATATAAAGAATTTTTTTTGGTTCCTAAGCTGTAGGTATTCATCTATTTTGTTTGCAGTTTTTGAGATCTTTATTCACGATCGGAACGTTTTATTAAATACTTAAATAATTATGCTTCGACCGATAAAAAAGTATTGTTTTTCCAGCAGATATTGAAGATCTACAAGAAAAATTTGCAAGTTTTTTGTAAAATTACATTGACAGAGGATGTGGACCAAAGTATTATTGAAAAAATACATCTATTTTGGATCATATAATATTTTTAGTTAAAAATTTGTTCTAGTATTTTTATATTGTTTAAAAAATATTTAGAAAAGACAATTTGGAATTGTTTAGATTAACGGACAAAATTACATTTATGATAATTAATATTATTTACAGCATGGAATTAAATAATAATAATATTATTATTTCACTATCTTAACTATTATGAGTAAATATATATTTCAAAGAATTATTATTTATTCTTGAGTATAAGTAATTAAATTACCGTTCTTTTATTAGTCAGTCTATTGGTGTTATGCAATTTCGTATAAGTGACTCACGTTTAGCAGTATAGAATAAGCGGTTAATATGAATAGAAGAAATAATTCATTTAAAATAACGAATAAAGTGTGTCAAGTTTCACATTTTCCCCGAATATATAATGATATACAGAAAGGTCAATGAACTGTATTACCTATTTATTATTACTACTTATCTTTTTTACGTTTACTTAATGAATAATATATATATATATATATATCAAATTCCATAAATAGGAACTTGATTTATAACCATATTACAATATGTTTAAGATTTTTGTTATAAATTTATTATTACGGTATAATTGTATATTTATTAAATTGTATAAGGAGGTATTCTTTTACAATCAGTTTGAAACTAAATAACTAGCTTTATAAAAGCAATAAAATATTAGGAATATTTATAAAAACATATTTCATTAAAAAACTAAAGAAAAGTGAAAATTTCAAAAATTAATTTTCTATCATTTTTTTGTCTCGATTATTAACCACTTTTAGGTGTTTTTCAATTTATTTTTTATAACTAAATTAAAAAAAAAATTCTATTTCATTTTATAAGCTAATTAAGGATATATATATATATATATATATATATATATATATATTAAAAAACCATCATGGATGTAATTATTATAGTTGAAGTATTTTTCCTCTCTGCAATTCCAGTTGTTTTATAAGTTCTTTCCAAATATTAAAAAAAGTTTTGTTTTTAATTGAAATAGATGTATTTTGAAAAAATCTACGATAAATAAAGAGTTGTTAGTAGAATAAAGTTTAAATTGGACGAAGGCAATGATAATAATTACTTAAATTGGAAGTAGTTATTTTTTAATTTTGTATATTTCACTTAAGTGTACTTTGTTAGGTTAAAGAATAATAAAATATATATATATTTGCTAAACTTTTTTAAGAAAAATTTCACTTATAATATTAAAAGTTTACTAGATTATATATACGATATATATGTGTGTATAAAAGAAGGAAGTGTTATAGCTTCAGTTTCTTGGGGAAAATAAAAAAACAACCTTCACAAATTGTTCTAATAAATTGCTAATTTCCGCGGGGTAGTGGTAGCGTTAAAACCTTTCATCTGGAAAACCTGGGTTCGAATCCCGGTCAGGCGTGGAGTTTTTCATATGCTATAAACTTCCATTCTCATAG
The DNA here is from genome assembly GCF_047948215.1 of Lycorma delicatula. Lineage (NCBI taxonomy): Eukaryota > Metazoa > Arthropoda > Insecta > Hemiptera > Fulgoridae > Lycorma > Lycorma delicatula. Next base: position 200,327,295 of record NC_134458.1, on the reverse strand, counting down.
GACAAAATGACCAAAGCAGTCGTTGCCCGTCATCTCAAAAAATAAAAATATTTCAGTTAATTCTTTAAAAAGAATATAATAATAAAATTGAAAAGATTATGTAACTATTTATAACAAAATTATACATAAAAAGAAAAAATAAATAAATTAAAATAAAAAGAGTTGGTGAAATGAAATTAGGAAGACATAACTCATCATCTAATCTTGATCGATGTGGTTTAATAACTTTGTTATCCATCACATGTGAATGGGAATTTTGTTAATGCAATTATTTGACGTTGATGTATTAATTAAAATATTATATAATTCCTTATCACCGTAGGTGGTCGTATGGTTGTCCGTTATACCAAAAGTTCCGGGTCGATTTCCGATTTAAATTTTAGAAAATTTATAATTAGTTAACTTTAATTTAGTCGCTAAATTAACTTTAAACTTTAATGTTTTCAATACAACTTAAATAGAGTTGAAAAATGTAGTAATGCTATATAAAAAGGGAACAAGAAAGTAATAAATATTTACCTGATATACGAGTAAAATTGTATGAAAAATAATTATCAATATTAATTAAAGAATAAAAATAACAATAGCAATAATAAAATAAAACACTGAAATGTTCGTATATGGAATTTATAAAAAAATTCATATCCCGTTGGTTTTTGTACAGGAATGTAATTTTACTAGGTTTAGTATATAAATTTCAAGTAAGTTGGACTAGTTTAATAGTTTAGTAGGGGGTTAGAAATAGGGTTGGTTGGATTACTTGTTGGGTGACTTGCGTTCAACCCTTTCGTTAGCCGTGTGATCAGACAACACGAGAGAGGTATGACGTCAAAGAGTCTCGTGTACAGCCTCGCGACACGTGCATCTATTTTGGTTAGTTTTATGTTATTATAATAAATAATGTAGTAATTGTGTAATTTCTCATTCTTTATGTCTTCCCATCCCTTTTATTAATATATTAATATATATATATATATTTTTTTTATTATCTTTTATTTTCTTATTAATCTTGGTTGTTTGCTTAACTTTTTTTATTATTATTACTTATCGTTTATTAATTATTAAACATTTTATTTTCCCCCATTAATTAAAATAGTTTTTTTTTATTAATTTTAACAGATTTACCACCCTTACAACAATATTTTTGCTTTACATTTTTTTAAAAATATTTCGTATTTATGTGTGCTTGTTATGTATGTATATATATACACACGCTTGCTTAAATGTAATTTAAATTTTGCTTGATTGGTTACATATATTTTATTAAACCTTTTTTTGTGTGTTCTATGATATATATATAGATATGTATATATTTTAAATACTATATTCATTTTAATTTATTATGTTTCAGGTAAGAAAATCAAACACAGTTCAATACTTGGCCCGGTATTATATAACTCTATTGAAAATGATAACTTTGAGGGTGAGTAGAAGCAACATTCATTATATTGTTTTTATTATTGCATTTATCCGACCATTCTGGTTTGTTGCAATCGGTATAGTTTTATTTACACAGGTGATCAATTCAAGATGACTACCGTTGGGATCTCAGCAACTATAAATTCTATGAGAAAATTTAAATGGGGAACCCTCCCCTAGATTTTTCTCTACGTTGCTGTATTACCGATCTTCACCCGTTTTCTAGTACAGCAGCCAAATTCATTATTTCAAACGGGAACCTCGTGTTTTTATCGCATTTTTGAGTAGAAAATAGTATTTTAATACGCTTTTATTCTCGGGTATTTTTATCTAAACGCAGCCTTATGGAAATACAAGCAGATAATTTTAAACTTACAAAGACGATAAATAACACTTTAATGCTACATAATTATCACCTGTTTTTGCATTCTTGAAAGATTTTCCGAATTTAACAGTACACTTGTCGATGGTTAGTGTGTTGTCGCCCTTATTCATTAATTGTTTGAATTGTTGTCAAGAAGTTAATAATTAATTTAGTTTTTAATACGTCTATTTGTTTGTTTCTTTTTTTGGAGCGTTTATTTATCAGTTCGTTTACATAGTTTTTATTTTAATAATGCAGTTTGATAACGAAAAAGTGGTATTCTGGAAACTTATTTTTTAAGTAACAGGAATTCAACTTTAGCGAGATATAGATATTTTCAGCGATATCCTCTCTCTCTTTTTCCTGTTTAGCCTCCGGGAATTACCGTTCAGGTATTACTTCAGAGGATGATATGTATGAGTGCAAATGAAGTGTAGTCTTGCATAGTCTCAGTTCGACCGTTTCTGAGATTTGTGGTCAATTGAAACCCAACCACCAATGAACACCAGTATCCACGATCTAGTATTGAAATCCGTATAAAAGTAACTGCCTTTACTAGGACTTGAACGCTGGAATTGTCGACTTCCAAATCAGCTGATTTGGGAAGACGCATTCACCACTAGACCATCCCGGTGGGTTTCAGCTATACCCTGATGTACATCTATTTCACCATAAACTATTTGTAAGATTATTTTGGAAACCCACCAAGTAATGGGTCATTTCAGAAAAAAAAAACAACATTGTCAGAAGAGAGTTGTTACTGAAAATCCTGTATCTGATATTCTGGCCTTCTTTGAAATATATCCTAAAATTTCCATAAGGGAAGCAACGTTATTAAAGACATTTTCTGGAGAACAACCGCCTGCATTTTGACTAATGGTGGCTATTTTGAAAATCTGTTCCTTCATTTTGAATTCTTCCTTACTAATAAATAAAACTAAAAACCACATAGTTCAAGGTCTTTTGATTTTACCTGTACAAGAGATTTCCATTTAAATAATACAGATGACCACCATATTTGATTTTACAATTGTCATCCCTTACTTCTTCCGTAACGGTTGCATTTAAAGAAAAATACCCAAGAACAAAACTCTCTTAAAATAAGACTTTCTACCCAAAATTACAATAAACGCATGGCTTCCGTTTGAAATAATGAAGTTGGCCACGGTATTAGGAAAAGGACGAATATTTAAAAAATGGAAATACAGTATTTTTAATGTAGGGAATGCTATGAAATTGTTCCCCATTTATTCTCATAAAACTTATATTTTCTGAGATCCCAGTTGTGGCCATCTTGAGTTGAATACTCGTATGTGTGTGTGTATTATATACTTTTTTTAAATAAAATTTAAATGTTACAATTTTATAGTTATTTTATTATATGAAATAATAAATTCAGATTCATAATAAATTAACATATAAGATTAATGTTTCATTTTTTAAAATTCATTTATGTTATAAAACAATTAATATATTAAAAATTATTTAATAATTTTTAAATAAATATCCATTCATTTTTAATGATGCATTAACAATTTAAAATTACGTAACGTTTTATAATATTTAAATTAGTTTTGTTACAGTTTTTTTTTTTTAAGTTAAGTACCAATATTATGGTATTTAGGTAAAATCCAAAATATATTACATAGTGCTAATTATAGGGTTGTGCCGATGGATAGCTTAATAATTCGATTTGTAACATATATAACAGTTGTGGTTAATTTTATTTAATTCTCTCCAGTCACTTTTTTCTTTTTTTTAACCCGACAGAATTTTTTTTTATTGAATTTAATTTTTTTCTTAAATCAAAGAAAAACTATAAATAAATATAACCTGCTTGTTATGATTAGTTTTTAATGTAATTAATACGAAATTTACTCCCGCTTAAAACACGAAAAAAAAATTATAATATTAATAACTAAATTTGTTTCATTATCTGGACCGATTTGGTTGATTTTTTATTATTGGTTTTTTAGTTTTAGCTATTTTTTTTTTTAAATAGTAGTAGCTATTATACAGGCTTATTCAGAAATCTTTATAAATTAAAAAGAGAAAGGATTGGTATGTTTCTTTCTGATAGGCTGAGTAAAAAAAGTAATTAAGGCAACTATTATTATTTCTCGGGTAGATATTGAATATGGTGCACAACTTCAGGTGAAGTACGATAAATTAAGTGAGAAAAGAGCATTTATTATCCACATACTTATTATAAACACTGTATCACAATACCACCTTATATCCATTGTTATAACGTGATCTTTACAGTTATTTTTCCTTTCGTATTAACTGTGGCGTCTCATACCAGATTTTTTTTAAATTGGTTGAATAATACGTAATATATATGTATGTATATATATATATTATTCAAGCAATTATATAATATATATAGCCTATATTTTTTTAAATGGTTTTAGGATTTTCCGAAATTATTCGTTTCTTACGTCAGATCGTTTCCTCATTTTTTGCCAAAATATATTTTGTGTGCGCGTGTGTGTTTTAATATTTAGGCCTTACAAATCTCTCATTAATTGTTATACAATTTCTACGTAAAAATTATGAAAAACGACTAAGTATTATGGAACGTTTAGTGTTTGATGACTGGTTAGTTCTTTTCCCACCTTATAACTAAATTAATCGCCCATAAAAGAAATATGGTAACATTTATTAATATTACGCACAAAAATTTATTAATTTTTTTTTTAATTAACGTTATTTATAATACGTATAGGTAAAAATTGTATAAATACGCCTAATATATATATTTTTTTTATCGTAAAGGTTTCTGTGGTTTTCAGCTCATTATTAATATATTTATTGTTTTTATTCGTTATTTTTGACTCGTTTTATAACAGTTTGATCAAACTTCTTTGTCGTATGTTTTTTCTTTTATTTTTATTATCTTTTTAAAATCATTTAAGTGTTAGTTGATAGGTAAGGTGATGATTACATCCTGTACGTTTGTAGGATGCAGTTGACAGACTATTTTTTAATTCATTTATCTCATGTGTATGTTTTATATATTTGCGTATATAGAATAAAATAAAAAAAGTCCTTTTTAAACAACAGTGGTCGGTCAGTCGGTTAGTTTATTACTTGTGTGGGGGTTGATATAGGAGTCGTGTGTTGTATCCACGTGGGCACGTGTTAGCATTCTAGCTATAACAGCCGCAAACTGTTGCCGGCCACCATTTCATCCCCCATGGTCTCCGATAACGTTCGTTATACCGTGGCGGATCGGATTGTTTCTTAACTAGTGTTCCTTCGTTATCAGTGGTCTTCTGTGTACGTTATACATACGTGAATCAGTTTTAGTTTTAAACGTTACTATTATTATTATTTAGTTTTTTTTTTTTGTTTATTGTGTCATTCATGATTGTTGTTTAAGAATGTCTACTTGCAACTATTTTTCACGTTTTGGAGGTAAATTTTATTTATTAAATTGTTTGTAATTAGATTATTTTTTCTAATATTATTTATTAAATGAAAATAACTTTATACTATTTTGTTTATTGTTAATATATTATTACTAAATGTAAAATTACTATCTATCACCTATAACGGATTAATCTTGGTCTAGTACGCTTATTCAGTGTTTCTTAGCTTTTCATGCTACATATATATGTTTGAAATGATTTTTAAAAATGAACCGGTTGTCATTATATTATTATGCTGATCTCTGTAGCCGGAGTTGTAACGCCTCTACCTTTCATCCTGACAGAGGTTCCGGGTTCGAATCCCGATCAGTCATAGCTTGACCGGGATTTTTTCCGCACGATTCAAATTCATTATCATCAATCAATATCTGTTATCGAATGACAGTCTGCTGTTATTTATTGTATAAATAAATTATAATAAAAGGTATTAATTTATATATATATATATATATTCTGTTTATGAAGCTTGTTTTTATTTTTCATAACAGCTTTAATGACTTAATAACTTTCATTACAGTTATTCTTAATTTTTTGTTTGGCATCTAGAAATTTTTTAATAAAAATTAATTTAAATGGTGCAAAATATTTTCTGTTATCAATAAGTAAAAATTTTTAAACCGAAATGATCATTGAGATTTATTTTCTAAATAAAAGCAAATATAAATTTTTATTAATTAACTAATTTTTAAATTTAACGTATTGATTATAAAAAAAATAATAAATATAATTTTTTGCGAATTGTAAAAATAATATAGGGTTTAAAATTTTCCATAATAAAATTTCTGTATAATTGAGCGTCTATGAATTGAAAAAAACATAACAGGAAATGTATCTTTTCTTTCTAAAAATTGTATAAATAAAATATTAATTATATAAATCACGTGGTAGTTTAACGACAATCACGTGGTTAGAAGTTAACCAACTGTAAAACAGATTTGTTATAAATCTATTCAACTGAATTAGGATCAGTTAAGCTGTAATAATCCTAGTTTAAAATGTTATAAGTTAGCTTCTATTTTTGTCCTTTACAATACTTCCGTCACGTGTAATTGTGTAATAGAAATCTATAAGTAGAATTTCTGTTTATTTATTAATTTAATTTTTGTTATTTAGGTAAAAAAAAGAAATTGCAAACGGTTTTTATTACCTTTTATTACAGAAAAGGGATGCGTACCAGTATAATAGCGTTTTTAATGAACGGTGAACGTTCATTAGTTGAAGGCCACGTGTTTTCTCTTTGCAACAACTAGTTAAGTATTCCAGTTAACACAAACTTGGTATAACCGCGCCATCTGTTCGAAATTCAGTATACTAATTCTTTTACATTCCTTTTTAATATTCGTTCATAGAGTGCTCTGCCTGTTATATTACGTCCATTCCTCTTGTTTTAATCTTTATTTTATTTACTTAATTTTTAAACTATATTTTAGTTAATAATTATAAATATAATTCTGTTATTGATTCTTATGATAATTTTGGATTAAATATATATATATATAGTTTCCAGCTGATATTATGATCTAATCCTTTTATTTTAAGATAATAGATGAATTTTATAGCATTTGAAAAAAACTGCCAAGTCTGACTGGGATTCGAATCTAGAAACTAAAGTAACATCTTCAGTTAAACTAAATATTTATAGCATTTTATGTTTTTAGTAAGTAGAATTCTATAGTGCAATATTTATATTAAATTATTATTTATTTACGACAGTAAATCGCAGGCTGATGCTTAAATACACCTCCCTTCTCATTTTTTAAATTTATTTTTTCCTTATAAACTGAAATAAATTTTAAGTGTGAAAAAATCTCAACCTGAACGGGATTTGAACTTCGGTTTTTTATTATCTTATTTTATCTATTTAATTATTTCAGAAGTAAATATAATTTGATTAGAACTACGTACCGCATACACAATGTTGTAGATTTAAATGTTTACTATCTTGTCGTTTAGGAATAAATATTTTAAAAACAATTAAATTAAAATATATATTTTTATATAATTGTGTAATTTTGTATTTTATTTATTAAGTGTTGTAATTTCTATTTTTTATTTTTATTTTAGGTTTATAACAGTTTATATTATTTATTCTAAGTATTATAATTATTATTAATCATATATTCAAATACATGTGTCATTAAAATGTATAATACTATATGAATGTATGAAAATTTTGTTGCTACTTCTTATACATATTTATATAATTAAGTAATTTTTTAGCAGGTAATTAGGCAAAAACGTTTAAGCAAGATGGTATGGTGAAAACATTACGTATGCGTGTGAGTGTATACATGTGTGAATACGGTTTCTACCAAGACTTACATTTTCTAATCGTGTGCATATTTATATACGATGTATTTCGTTGTATACGATTATGTGACGTAAACTGAGGTGACTGTCCCTATTGGCGGTCGTTGCTCGGGCCAAGGCCATTTGACAAAATGTGGGCAGCACTGCTGTAACCGGTGTATTTGTGTGTATAATATACCTATATATCCACGCACTAGCATTCGGTGATGTTCCTTAATATGTAGTATTAAGTAAGATTGTAGATAGTTATAATTTTATCATCTGTTTATTATATAAGCAACTATTAAAATTTAATGTAAAAAATCGTTTTTGAAAATTCGACGTATGATTAACTAAAACATGATGATATAGTTTTTATGTAAGTAGGTGAAGCGAGATTTTTACAATTTTCTTAGATAATTTTGTTTTTTTTTTCAAGAGATTCTCTTCATAACAACCAAACTAGAGCCTTAACTTAGGAGCCTTCACTAGATTTTTAGATGTAATAGCATATTCTAAGTATCATCATCGAGTTATCCGTATTGTTTTGTTTTTTAATTTAATAACGTCTTTAATTTCTAAGATAATTTAAAGAAAATATAATTTAATTTAATTAAATTCAATAAAATAAATGAAAAAATTCCCGTGTTTGTATCAGAAATAAAATCCATACTTACGTTAAATAGGACAATGTACTCGATACTATTAAGTCAAAGCGGTTGGTTGGTGCAACGTCCCTTTTATAAATTAGTGGGGAAATAGGACGTGGGGGCACCGACTCTCCTTGGCATTTCATTGCGTCACCCCCCTCTCACCAGTCGTCCTGCTTAATTTATATCTCCCACTCTACTATTATTTGTATATCTTTATGTTAAAAAACTATCGTTTGTTAATTATTATTATTTTTATTACATTATAATACAATTTGTATAGTGAGATCATATCTGCAAATATATTTTTTTTTTTTACATTTATAATGTATTAAAAACAAAATAGTTTTTTGTTTTTATTTTTCCTGTTGAGCCTCCGGTACTACCGTTTAGATAATACTTCAGAGGATGAATGAGAATGATATGTATGAGTGTAAATGAAGTGTGGTCTTGTACATTCTCAGTTCGACCGTTCCTGAGATGTGTGGTTAATTGAAACCTAACCACCAAAGAGAACACCGGTATCCACGATCTCGTATTCAAATCCGTGTAAAAATAACCGACTTTACTAGGATTTGAACGCTGGAATTCTCGACTTCCAAATCAGCTGATTTGGGAAGACGCGTTCACCACTAGACCAACCCGGTGGGTTAAAAAAAAAAAATATATATATATATATATATATAGATATATTTATATAGTTATCCGTTATTTAAGTACTTGTATTAATATAAAAATAATACATTTTATTTTGTTTTTCTTTCATAAGATTTTAGTAGAAAAAGTTATATTTACATAAAATAGAGTTTCCGGGATAAATAAATTTTAAGATCTATTTTACTCTACCTCTAATTTTTTTTTTAATTGTTCTCTGATTCTATACTACAATATGTTTTTTTTAATATCGTACTGTGATAGTTTACTGAGGAAGAAAATTATTCACTGCAGTATGATATTATCTAATTTTAATAATTAAGTACCATAGTTAAGTTTTCGCTTATTATTATGTAATATATTGTATAAATTATAAGGGAAAATTTTTACTGGATCAAAATTTTCGCTTCCCGTATTTTTAATTTTTCGAGGTTTTAAATCCTTTAAGTAAAAAATAAAACTAGATCTCTATTTTATGCTATGTGTGGTGTGTGTCAGGCATTTAGTTCTCTTTAATTTACTGAGATACTTTTAAAAACTTAGTACTAGTGTAAAAAAATGAATAATATGTTTTTCATTTTTCCCTTACTTTAATAGATTTAAAAAACTACAATTACAATTTTAAAATCACTTTGAAAGAAGTATATTAAAATATGTCAGGAAATTATTAAGGTGTAATTTTATTTTAGCCAATATTTCTGTCGATGAAGTCTATGGTGTTTTTTGTTTTGTTTTTAACTTTATTGTCTATTAAAATGTGAGGTTTTGGGTTCAATTAATTTTTGTTTTAAAAATTGTTTAATCTAGGCGTATTTCATAAGACGATCTCCCTATATTATAAAACGGTAAGAAACACGAAAATTGCAATCACTTGAGACCTAATTGAACTACTGGGACGGGCATCGGCTGAAAAATAATAAAATTTAAAAAAATCTAAGAAATAAAGAAAGTAATCTGGGCAGTGGCCAGGGAGTGCAGCCCTCTAGTTAAGTATATTCCCATAATATTGAAGTAACTAATTTTAAGAATATAAGGAAAGAACATTTTTATTTTTTTCCCTATGAAAAATAATTATTTTCAAATTTAAAAGCTTTATATGTTTAATTTTGTTATTTATATTAAAATATTTTTAGGTAATAAATATAATGTGTAAACTGTAATAATAAATTGTTTTTATTATTAAGTAATCTAAATTAATTTGTTTATTTAATGTTTTAATCTGTAGGTCTGTTACATAAAGATAAAACATATTTTATACAAATAACATTTGCCCTAATTCTTTTAATGTATCATTTATTTAAATAAAACTCTATATATATGTGATAAGTATGCATTTTTGCATTTTGTTATAATATAGTTAACTATAATAAGAGTAAACAATCATTTTTATCATACACACACCGCTACATTGTGTTTTTTTAATTTTATATACACACACACACACACACACACACACACATATATATATATATATATATTAGTATGTTATTTGAGAAGATATTTTTTTATGACTTATTAAAGAGGGGAAAAGGGGAAATATCTAATCTAACACAGGAGTTCATTGACCTGTATGCAAGTCAGGGACACGTCAGTGATCGGGCTGTGTATTAAAGTTTTCTTGATGTATGTATATATATATATATAGTACTACTGCATTGTGAAGTGGTGGAGTAGTAGTCACTCGCTTAATACGTTCAATGGTTCTATCTTAACACTCGGCTGTCTTTATTACTCCTTTATGTATACTTCATATTTATTGTTATCTTCCTTTTTATTTTTTAATTTCATTTACGTCACCTTTTTGTATTTTTCATTAAACCTTGGTTATATTTTATTATTAATTAAATATGTCACGTGTTACGATAAGTAATAATGACATATTAATCTATATTTGTATATAAATATACATATCCCTGTTGATTATCGGTGATCAACGGGTAAAATAAAAATTTTTCTGAGTACAATAAATATATAATGTAGGTGTATATAAATTTTTTTTGCATTATTTCCCGTAGAAAAAGGTATATTAATTTGTTGTTTTACACTGTATCTCCCGGTCTTTCATATGACTATAATTCATTTCAAAAAAGAAGATATAAAAGTATTATTCAAAGGTTACTTTCTACTATAGTTATGATTGATTATATTTTAGTAGAAATACGTTCTCCCTTATAGCAGTGAATATCAGTATCATTTTGGTAAGCTTGGCGTGCTGATATGCAACAGTATATTTTTTGATTCAGTGAAAAAGGGCTACAGGAAACAATTTTATTCCTAATTTTCACGATTTATCATGATGCTAGTATAACATTTTTACTTGGGAATGGTTTATGATTTTCCTTAGACATTTAATAATTATTTTTTTTTATATTTTCTATTAAAAACCATAGTTTTTAAACACCTTTGCGTTGAATTTTTTATATTTTGTGTTATTCCATGCATGATAAATTGCAGTGATTATTTTAGCTTGTGCTGTAATAAATTAATCCCGTTTATGAGAATGTGCTTTAGATCTTAGTAATAACTATGTATATTCATTTATGTACTATGCATATTAAATATATATTTCATCTTAATATAAATATTAATTCGTAAATTTTATCTATTATTTGATGAAATTTTCTTTTGCCATAGTTCTCTAAATTTATCTTCTTTGTTTACGTATATTTTTGTTTATTAAGTTTTTTATTATTGAATTTACCATCGATCATTATGATTGTAAGATAAGAACCTAAATTTGATTAATGGAACACCATTTTAATTTTTATTTAAAAGAACACTTTTTAAAATTATATTAATCTATTTAATTAATTTTTAATATTTATTTTTTAACTATTTATAAATATTCCACGTACATATTTTTTTATAAAATTAAAATTCTATATTCTGATGAACTGGAAAAATATTAGAAAATTATGCGAAGTAAAAACTGTTTGCTATTTATTTCCTTTAATTTGTAAATAAACTTAATTTTTATTGTTATTAGTTTTAAAAAAAAAATCTTCTTAAAATGGACTTAAGTTAGTCATTTTAAATTTTAATTGTAGGATGTCTTTATTATTATAAAATCCATTAAATATTTACAGCTAAATAATTATCAAATAATAAAATTTATTTAAATATTTTCGTAGACTGTTGTCATTACAAAAATAAATTATAATATGTAATTTCCGTTTGTTAAAAAAAATACATCGAGTTTTTTTTTTATTACGTTATTTGTACTAGTCTTTCGTATTGTGATTTCAAATGTAGGAGTAAAACACCTGAAGTTCAAGTTGTTTTCTTTCAGAGTTGTAATGTTCAATTACAAGTGACTTCTGCATTGAATTTGACATGCACATGGCATATACATCATGCTTCTTATTTTTCTTGATAATGACCATATTATTTTTTTGTTCGTTTTGTATGTTTATAAATAGGTTTTTTTATATCAGTTGCCTTAAATTTTTTTAGACGTGGTACCTTGTTATAGAAACAGAGGATGGTACTGAAAGTATACGCATCGATTTAGAAAAAAAATACTGTTCGAATATTCATTATATTTTTATAACTTTTAGATGATTTTAAGATTAAAGGCTAAGTTTTAATGAAAGAAAACAATTTATGGGACGTACTTTTTAAAGACAGAATTTTTAAGTTTTAAAAGTAAAGGAGATGTAAGTGGTAGATATTATTTTTTTACCGGATACGAGTCAGGTACTCCTAACAATGCATAGCTGTACTAAATAACTATAATATCCCATGCCAGGCTTGTTAAAGAAAAAGAGGAATGAAGTGGTTTTCTTTTTCATAAGACGAAATTTAAAAACATATTATTACATATCAAAATGTAAAAGAAAATAAATTTCGGTTGATATTAATACCCGCATATGACAACTTTACTCTTCTTCACCCCTGTTTTTGCATTCAACATCATTACTCTAAGAGAAAGCAACCCTGATTAATGTTTCATCATATACTTTATGTACATCGTGTAAAGACTGCGATGTATAATGTAAAGCAGCAAATTGTGATATACGCTTTTCTGTTGTAAAACAATGTGTTGTTCAAATTGCTTTATTTCTACGAGGAAAAATTGTCTTGTGCTTCTTTTAAACAATGTATAACACGACAGAAAATGTAAAATTATGATTCGGAATATTTTCTGTCCGAAAGTGTTGTACTGTATTTGGTTTTATATTATTTGATTTTATTAAGGTATGATTTATATTAGAAGGGAGGATTTATAATACAAAAGCAAATTTTTATTAATGATAATAAAGATATTATGTCACCAGTATGACTGTAAATCATTTACAAACATCGTGTGACCGGTCTGCGTAATACGGTGGCGTTGTGTTGGCTGCTACATCGTTTGCATAGAAGATTTATATATGAAGGTAGGAAAGTGCTTTGCCATTAGCTTACTGCGATATCTTTGTCTTCCTTTATCTGCAGAAGAAATCTTCTCAGTTTTACTGCTTGTATCGAGCGTTTTGTTGGAGAGTTTATCCTCAGATTATGGGTTAGGCTACGAGTCTGTATAATGTCAGTGTACTACTACTGTCCTGAACTCTCGTGCGTGTCTTGAATTCCAGTATTATACATATATATATATATATATATATATACACCTTTATTTTTTGAGCTACTATGCTATTGGACTAGTGAAACTTGAACTGTATATAACTCCTTGGATGGTTAGTATTTTTCTACTGACTGACTCTACCTGAATAAAACCAGGAAGTGGTTCTTCTCTCTTGTATAATTTCATTCTTCCATTTTGTTTATCCCTTTATTTTTAATAATCTATTTCTTTCATATTATAAACTAGTATGTAATCATAAGATGAAATATTATAGCTCTATGTAATAAAAATGAAAATGTTACAAAACGTTTTATAGCAATTTACATCTTTTATTTTTAATCTTGGTTCCGGTTTTCTTCCTTCTAAAGTCATTTAATTAATATAATTTGAAAGAGAAAATATAGATAAATCAATTTATCGGTATTTTTACTAGTAGTTCTGTATTTTAAGGAAGTTTTAAAAACCTTAGTTAAGTTTTATAAACTTAAGTAAAGGTATAAAACTACCTTTAAGGTTATCGGTTCATTTTTTGAAATATCTCCTTTTTTATTCATCTTATTTACTTTCTGTTAGTTTCCTTTTTATTTTACCTTACACATTATCATTCTTTTCTTAGAGCGCTTTCGTAGTGTATACTACATCTTCACAAAAATATCGTTTTTAATGTTAAAAGTTCTAGGATTAAATGATTGCAGATATATATATATATATATATATATATATATAATTTTTATAATTAATGTAAATATATATAATGTTTTTAGTTTAAATTTTACGGGTGCTTGTAATAAATAATACACTTTAACGACACTTTAAGTTATTAAATGAAATAAACTCATTATTTCGTTCCTATAACATTTTTCTTATTTTTATTATTGATAATGTGATTAATAAGATATTTTGAAAATAAAATAAATAAAGGAATTAAATATAGTTTTGATTATCTATCACCCGTTTTTTGTAATTATCTCTTTCCGAAAAGAAAAATATATATATATATATAAATAGAAATAAATAAAATTTTACTTCTGAATACTCAAGAAAAATCGGATTAAAATTATTTTTATCGTATAATTAAAGACAAAATACAAAAAAAAAATTAAAAATTAAGTGATAAAATTTGTTAGATGTCCCAACTACTACATTGGTTAAACCAATAAATTATTTTAATTCATGATTATTAACACTTTAACGTACCGTTTGTAAAATTTATATTAGGTATCCATAACTAAAACGGTTGTAAATTTTAGTAATTATAAAAAATAATCCCGAGAATATTTGTAGTATAAAACTTGAAAAAAATTATTCATTCTCTTTTAAGCCTAATTAATGTAGATAAGTAAAATGGTATTTGGTTACTTTTTCTTTTGTGAACCGAATGTGCATGTTATATACATATATATACGTCATTATTTTCAGTGAAAGCGATTTATAAGTTATACAAAACAACCAATTTATTTATTTAAATGTTAAGAAACAAACCTGTTAACGTGTATATTATTAATAAATAAATAAGGTTTTATTTATTTATTTCAGCATATTATACCTTGGTTAGATACTTGAAATGGTTTGTAAAATAGTTTGTTTGATTACTCGCATATTTTTTTGTTAACAAGTTGAAATTTATACAATTTAAAAAAAACATTGTTCGTTTGTTACATTATAATCATCGCCTTTGTAAGAAACAAATTTTTTTGATAAGATTTGATTTTTATTTGATTTTACAGAATATGATTACAGGGAAAGGATTTTTGTGCGAGTATACAAGGTACGGGATGTTTTGAAGAAGACCAGGAGAAGGGGTGAATGAGGTAAGAGAAATGATGATGAGACGAAGAGTGTACGCGACGCGTATCTCGCCTTGACCCGGGGGGAATGGCTGGGCGATTGGGGGAATGGCCTACCGTTATTTCCGTCCGCTGAGCGCGCGTACCCTTCTTGCACTCATCATCCTTTCTATGACTCCTACATTTGAGAAGCGGCTGAGGAAGCGCAAGAACTACCGTACACATTATCTATTTAATTACTTCCTACACTGTTCACCTTGCTTCTGTTATACGCATGTGCTGCGTATTTATAGGAGTACCATACTGTAATACTAGTTTACAATTATTACGTGTTTTACTACAACTTTTTCTCGGTCTACTCTCACACATCGAATCGTTACATATATAATGTATTTTTACACGAATTTCCTGTATAATGCTAAATCGATTGTTTATACAACAATTTGTGGTGAAAATTACAAACGTTTTGTATTGTTTTTACCTAAATTTTTATTAATAATCTAAAACAACTCTTTTATTACGAAATCGGCAAAACTTATATATCCTGAACTTTTACAAAAATTTGTACTTATTTTTATAAAAAAATAATAATGAATTGTATTTCAAGTCAAACTTTAATGTTTACTTCAGGTGAGAAATTTACTCGTATTTACAAAATATAATTATTTTCCTTATCGACGGGAAGATTTTTTTAGACGCTTGGGAAATAGAATCAGTAATATGTTATAATTATTATTAAAAAAAAGGATTTATTAAGGAAAAGCTACAAATAAAGTGCTTTTAATTTTAAAAAAATAAGTTTATTTTTCTTAAGATTTTATGAATATCGAAATTTCGCTGATATTTGAGTAAATTCATAAGAAATAATGGGATAGTCAGTTCAGTGCACATATTGCTGTGAAACGATACATATATATCCCTACATAATTTGGCAAACCGTGAATCTTTAGTTAAATGAATTGTTAATTAATATTTTATGAATTCTATAATGAATAATTATTATTTGTTAAATTGATCCATTTTTTTAATTTATAAAATTTATTTTAAAGTTTTTTTTACCAAATTTTTATTTGCGGGTGGTCATTATTTTTAATATAAGGTAACCGGATATTTTGAAGGGTTTTACGACCAAAAACTATTTTAGTCGCTTGCAGGAATTGGTAATCGATCGAATTGTGAGGTAGCGTGGTTTGTGTTGTCTTTTACAGGTATTATATTTCTTGACATTTGCTCTCTCACTTTTAGCATTGACAAGGGTAAATTGTATAAATGAAATGTCGTGAAGTTTGTTCCTTTTTTTATCTTTCAGTAAACCTTTGTACTATTTTAATAGCGGTTATTTAAATTGTCTAGTATAAGTGAGTGTTAAGAAGAAAAAAAATAGGAATAGAAAAGAAAGTAATGTACGAAGGGTTTGTTGTATTTTTAATAGAAAATCTTCTTCCTAGTAGGTCACAGAACCGTTCGATGGTTTGTCCACCCGTTGCATTTTGTTAACATATCGTAAATCATATTATAATTATAACTAAATATTAAATTGTGGTGTTATGTGTCATCCTTTTTACGTTAGTCTCGTTTGTGTATAGTAGGATATTATTTACAACTGTACAAATGATTTTTATGTTTATTGTTAGTCATTTATCTGTTCAGTGCTTAGTGACACTTATTAAAGCTAACTGACTGTGATCTCCCACTCTTTTACTAATTATAAATTATGACATTTTTATAATATCTAGACATTGAATGAAGTTATAAAAATTCACTTATATATATATATATATATATATATATATATACACACACAAAATCGTAAGTGATTAAAAGTTATTAAAAACTAGTCGGATTAACTAAAACGGATGAAACCAATCTGATTAACATGCTTAAGTATTTTCTTTTTCTTTTACTCCTTGATTTAATTAAAAATAATAATTTTTATTCTAGATTATGGGCTAAAATATGAAACTATTAAATATTTAATGATATACTCATGTTTTTAATTATAACATCAATTGACAGTTCTTCATTTCTAATTCATAAAAAATTATAATTTTTATTTCTTTAGGTCTAAATTTTGTTTAACAGTGATTATTATTATTTTTAAATAAATGATTTATATAATAATCATTATACATACTTTCATAAAAAAGAAACTGGTCACTATTTCTTTATTTCTTTATTTTTCTGAGAACACCTACCCAGTTCCACAGCGAAAAGGTTTTAGATGACCTTTTGATGTAAGTTCACGATTTATATTATAAACTAGTAGGTAACCGTCGTATAGAATAATAAGCATCCCGTTCCAAGTTTATTAAGCAAAGTGAAGAATTAAGTAGTTTCCTAATATCTTTTCTACCAGTTCGCACTTAACTATTGTTTAGCAATGATCCTCGCTGAAATATAGTTGATATTCAGATATACAAGTGATTCCTTTAATCCGTTCATCGTAGTTCTTAAATGTATAGTTACATCATTACTCTCAGAGAAATCAATTATAATTATTTTCTCTTAAGAATATAATTATTATCTATATATATATATAAGAATGATTAGAAGTGTAGTATAAAACAACAAATGTTTCTTCTTTCTGTTATTAAAGGCTTTTATACCGATACTTCAGTTCAGAAGGGTATGCATTTTCATTATAATACAATACAGTTATGGAATGTTATTTCTCTTTTATATTGTTTAATATAAATTAATGTAATCCGGTTGGGAAAAAAAGATACTGCGACTTCATTTAGTTATTAACATTATTTTATTTAAATTATATAAAATTTATTTATTTATTATGTTTTGAAAATTAATTTATTTAATTAGTTTATTAGAATTTTTAATATAAGACTGGATACTTAAATTTTAAAATATAGTATGCTTTCATTATACTTTTGCGCCTGTATAAAATGAAATCTGCTATCCCTCACTACTGTTACACCTCATTGTTTCCTTAGATTTAAAAAGTTTTTTTGTGCGCTACTATATTTATGGATTCAGTAAACTTAATTTTTGACATTTAATCGACTAAACTACGAAAGGAATGATTCACTTATCGATCCGTTTACTTAAAGGTATTAAAATACCTGATTAACCCTATAAGTACATCATCCCCGATTTTGATCTTTTTTGTACAGCTACCGGATTTATTCGTAGGTAGAATTACGCTTATCAAACCATACACGTAATGAAAACACTGTCCTTTTAAAAGTTTCTATGAACCCAACGAGTATTTTACGGAAAATATACAGAAAACCATCGTGGATGAAGAGATCATAGATAAGGTAAAACCGTAAAATATAAGAATCTACATACCTGTAGATAGATTATAAAACGAGATAAATCATCCAACCTATTAAAGTATTACTAGATCTCCTAGTTAAAAGAATTTTTTCGATGTAATATTTATAGAGATCAGTCTAACTTTAATTAGAATAATTTGAGTTTCACATTATTGACGGATGATTTTTTCCATTTATTAAAAAGAGACACATGAAAAGAGGTTCTCGCTTCCCTAAAATAAAATCCTTCATCCAAGTCCTAAATTTGTAAACGTAGTTGTACTGAAGTATCCTTAAACTATAAACCATTTAGCCATACTCCGATTTTTTTTCAAGGGTAGGGAAATTTTTTGGTTCAAATTTCTAACCAGATTTCGGTTTTTTTATATTACATTTTGTAAAAAAAAATACTGGAACATTAATAATGTATTCTTGGCTATGTTTAATTTGTATTACAGAACTTTTATGATATTTATTTTTATCAATACATTATTTACACATATTACTTTTTTGTGTGTTTTACAATGGAATATATACTAACTGACACGCTGACAAATAATGTATGATTGATTGATTACATTTTTGTTATTTAGTATGTGGTAATTATAGATGTAATTGTAATACGTGTTAAGGAATGAGGTCAAGATTGTATGACTATATGACTCTACGGTCAACGCCCGAATGAGGCATTAACTTACAAGAACACACAGTACTAGTGCTTTGACCCCTAACTATAGTACTGTAGTTACATTTACACTAACATATTTGTATATGTGTATTCACTCGTATTTATTTGTATTTCTATGTGTTAGTAACATATATATATATATATGGTATTTGTATTACAGATAGATAACGCATTTTGTATGTACCTGTGGGAGATAAAAGCCAGCTACGTTCTTTAAATGCATGTAAATTACTTTAACGTGTGTATATAGTAACTTAGAATTCAGATTTTATTATTTTTTTCTCTTATCCCTTAGCTTTAAAAGATGAAAATGGCTTTTATTACTTTTTAATGTAATAAAAGGCACAAAATGGTCTGTATTCCTTTTTTTTATAAAAAAAAAAATATTTTTACCGTCGCATATATAATATTATCAAAATTAGTTTTAAATCTGCTAAAACGTTTTATCGAACGGCAGTTAGATAAAAACAAGGTGAATTCTAAACAGCGATACAGAGTTCAATTAACTATTACACTAAAATAGATTTTAAATGGAATAATTGTTGATTTAAAAAAAAAATTCTGTCGATCGGGAAATTTCGTTTAAAGATTTGAAAAATTACTTATAAAAAACTTCTAAACTTAATAAAGAAACATTAACTAACGTATTTTACAGTGCAAAATTTACCTTGTAAATGTATCTTCACTTCTCGTTAATACAGTTTAAGACGAAACTATATAACTGCTATCAAAATTGAATGAAAGAAAAATACATTTTAAAATTGATGCTGGAAAAAAATTGAGTTTATATTAATTGTTTGGGCTTAATTTTAGTAAACGATAAAAATAAAGATAAATTCATATCGATAATTTAAGACGCTACAAAGCAAACAGAATTGTAAATATAATTTGAAAAAACGGAAGTTTTTTAACACAAAATACAGAAGACTTAAAAATGTTTGTGAGAAATAATTCAACCAGACGGTAAAACAAAAAAGAGGCTAATTAAATGGAAAATGAATACAAGCTAACACAAGGTATTTATAACAAAAAAACTCCTTTATCAATTAACACAAAATTTAGGCATTATAACTCTGTGATAAAACCAGCAAATATCTCTCTCTCACTCTCTCTCTTTCTCTCTCTCTCACTCTCTCTCTCTGTGTGTGTGTGTGTGTGTAATACATATATGTTTACTTCAAACTGGAAAATTAGAAAAAAATATGAATAAAGAAAGAAATATCCTGGACCTAAAAATCAAAGATAGGATTCGATTCTTAAAATCCATCATAAAATTTGCAAAAATACAGGAAAATATTTTACAAAATATAAAAAAAATGATTAAAAATACAGTTTTGATAATTTTTTTAATTATATTATCGATAATTTTTTTTCATTTAAATATGTATATTTAAACATTTTTCTTCATTTAAAATAATAAATATGTGTCCCAAAATTTTGTATTAAAAATGGATTTGAAATAATCCTCTGAATTTTTTTCTTAACGAATTTTATCAGGTCGTTTTTTTTTTGTTATACTGGTACGACGTATTTGTATGTGTATACAGTATTCATTCTTGCTATTTATAAACAATTTAATTTTTTTGTCTTTTATTATGTGAATTTATACCAGAAACAAAATAATCTCTTGTCTATATTAATTGTTATTTACTTCTTTTTTTTGTTATAACAATTTTATAAATTACCTATTCTTTTGTTAAGTCTAATTTTTTTCTTCGTTTAATCTTTTTTTTCTATCCTTAATTCACGACCCTTAGTAACCTGAATAACTCGTTGTTCTGAGAAGAAATCTTTCATCAGATTTCCAGGAACTTTAATAGGTATTTTTTGTGTATTACTCATTTTTTTAATATTCATTAACGTAGTAATGTTGGTCTGCTTACTTTACAATATCCAATTTAATTAACGCAACTTCTTTCACCGTAAAGTCATACTACTTGTTCGTCTTATTTTACTATTTTTAATTGTAATATTTATTATTATTTTTATTTATGCAAATTACATTTTTTCTTGCGTATAGTGATTTGTTTATACCCTTAAATGGTTATAAGTAAGGCGTAATTAATAATTTTTGCTTGTGAAAATTATTAAATTATAAATATACGGTTTATATTATTATTAAACATCTTCTGTATATATAAAAATCTGATGTGGACACCGCATGACTTCCTTGTACGCCTATTAAATTACATATACACTTTTTTTTTTAAATGAGAAGTACATAAAATTTTATTTCATTAATAACTTCTGATATTTTTTCATATGTTTTTTATTGTTATTATTGAATTATTATTTATCGTATAACCTTTTTTACAATCAAAGGTTAATAATTTTATTAATAAATCAATACATTTAAATTTAAAAAAAAAGAGATGAAGTCTGATTCGAACCGATGTGCCTTCCCCGTATATGATACAAATATTTAATTAATTAAAGTTTCATTTGGCTATAACTCTGAAACCGATGAAAATAAGTACCACTTATGATCTATTGTTGAGAAGCTCTCAATGAGGGCTTATTACTGCAGTTAAGAAAAACTCCAAAAGCCCAAAGTTTTTGGAGTTTGGGCTTTTTTTGGACACTTTTGGTTCAGTCAATTGCAATCAAAGGGGAGGTGCACAACTAGATGTTACAGAAGTCCTAAATTCAAAATTTCAACATCCTACGGTTAATCGTTTTTGAGTTATGCGAGATACAAGTACGTACAGACGTCACGCCGAAACTAATCAAAATGTATTCAGGGATGTTCAAAATGGATATTTCCGTTGAAATATGAAAACCGAGATTTTTTGCGATCACAATACTTCCTTTTCGATATGTTTATTTATTTTCTTGTCCCGTATGCGTTAGTATACCATTCATCCGATTGCGATGAAACTTTGGTGAGTTTTGCGCACGCCCACGAAGGTTTCTGAATTTGGATCCTCTAGGTGGCGCTGGGGTCGACATATTTCGAAAAATTGTGTTTAATGTCTGATTTGAATCGTATTCAGAATATATATTAGTTACATGAAAAGAAAACTTTTTGCAAAAACTATACCCGCTAGATGACGCCGGTGTCGAGATATTTACGAAACAAACAAACTTTTTTCTTATATATATAAAAGGTAATGTTCGTATGTGTGTCCGCTGTAGATTATAAAACTGCTTGACGTAACAGTCAAAAACTAGTTGACGTAACTGCAGAAATGACTTAACATGGCTAACTTATACATCAATGAAAAGCTACGGTTAAATGATCTTTAATTTTTATCAGGGAAAATTTACAACAACATCTATACTTTTGATGTTGATGTTGTAAGTGCTGATTAATTACCATTATTTAAAATGTATTATTTCTTTTTTTTTATATAGCGTATACAAATGAAATTAATTATTTTTACTGTTGCTTTAAAGGCTAATTTAGTAACATTAGTGACAGTTAAATTAAACGTACCGGGTTCGAGTCTTGGTAAGCGCAAGAATTTAACATTTTAAACATTAAAAATTTCTATTTAGTTTTTAACAATTAAAAATTAAAAAACAAAAAAGTGGAAAATTAAATTACTGTAACTTAAGAAAAAAAAAATTAAATATATATTAAAAAGTAAAAATAAATTTAAACAATTGATTTAGAAAAAAAAAAGTGGAAATTTAATCGCATTATTTAACTTGTATATAACGCTAAAAATATAATTAAACAAAAAAAACACAACTTTTCTTTTCAAATTCTCCTACCAGGTTTTCCACTCGAATTTTTTTTATAAAAACTCCCCGGGTTTATTGATTTCTTTATATTTATTAATTTCGTTATGTGTCATGTAAAACACATATGTACATAATAAAAATTAGGAAGTAACTTAGGAATCCACCGTGTTGGTCTAGAGGTGAACGCGTCTTCGCAAATCAGCTGATTTCGAAGTTGAGAGTTCCAACTCTCAACTCCTAGTAAAGGCAGTTACATTTATCGGGATTTGAATACTAGATCGTGGATACCGGTGTTATTTGGTGGTTGGGTTTCAATTAACCACACATCTCAGAAACGGTCGACCTGTACAAGACTACACTCCACTTTACACTCATACATATCATCGTCATTCATCCTCTGAAGTAATATCTGACGGTGATTCCCGGAGACTAAACAGGGATAAAAAAGTAACTTAAGAAAATGTATTGATTTACAATGTATTTATTAGAATTATCTTGTTATGCTAGGGAAATTTTTATATAATATATTTTCCTGTAATTTGTAACACTGTTTTATTGTGGCGGGCAACGACCGCTCCTGCATAGGTCGTCAGCCGCTCTGTCTTTATCTATCTTTCAGCTCTTCTATTATACCGATCTCATTTCTTCCTTATTGCTCGAAATATATTTTTCTCTACTTAACATATATTTTACCTCTATTACTTTTATAGTTTTAAATCAATATCACATAGTTCGTGGACGATTCTATTTATTTATTTTTCTTTTTAACTACGAAAAACTACCTTTTCCGCCATTTTTAATTACGTCATAATTCTGGTTTTACTTTATATATTTTGTATGTATTTATATGTACATGTTTTGTTTATTCGTGTTTAATTTTGTAGCCTGGTTTTTTTAATTTGTTTTTATTGTTATTGTTTTTTCTTAAATATCATGTAAAGGACTTTGACCCTTCCGATATAACAATGAAAATTGTATTAAGAAATTAGTTCAGTGTAATTAAACTATTACTCTTATCGGCTTAGTTATTTATTAATAACTGATAACTATTTATGCTGTTAATTTTAAGGTACATATATTAAAGTGTTATCTTCTTTCTAATATGACTACTAAACATCTACTATTGTTTACTTATAAAGAATTTAATAAGCGGTCAGAGAGATGGATTTTTAAATTATTAAATTATTCTTGATAAAATTAATATCTCTTACCCCGTTTATCAAAGATAATTGTAAAGTCTTCTCTTTAATTTTTTATAAAATTTTATTTTGGAATATAAAAAAATCTGTCGCTTTTCTATTGATTGACTGTCAATAAATATTTTTAAAAAAATCTTGTAGTTATTTCTTATCGTATTATATAGGAGACCGGTTAAAAAATAGGTAACTCGTTAGGCAGGGCTACTTCTTTCAAACGACAGAAATACCAAGAACGCTATAATTGGAAGAGATCTTTATATATATCCTTTATGTGGATTCTATCGTCATCTTAGAAAAATCCACCGGTGAGGAAGTGATAAAAAATTAGTGGAAGGTTTGCATAATAATAAAGAAACGATCAACCGACAGAGAATTTTCAGGGAAAAGATATAAACTCTTCAAGCGATGATTATGAGTATAAAATAAATACTTTATGTAATCTATTCGGTACATAATAATTTAAATCGTAAGAAACTGGGTGGTATGCTATTCTAAGGTTAAAAAAAGAAACTTTCTCAGCATTTGCTTGGATAGATCAAGGGAAACCATAGTGAAACCTTAATCAGAGCGGCATAAAAAATACGCAGTTATTTATAAAATAAATAAAAAATAGAAACGGTTAAAGGTTTTAGAAATAACGTTTTTAAAATATACTTTTGTCATTAAGTATATCTATGAAATAATAACAATAATAAATACGTAAAGATACTAAATAAATAAAATAACATTACAGAATGGATTAATGAAAATTATTTTAGCACGTAACATTTACGTTATATATGAAATATTTTTGTGTGCATTTTACAGATATTAAAATTTATAGTTTTTTTTTGTAAAATTATTTTTTAGTTAATATTGTTTAATAATTCCTCATTAAGTATTTTGTTAGTAACATCTGAAGAAGATATCGTAACAGCTATGTTGGTATTTTAAAATAAATTTTTTGAAAATCAAATAACATATTTTGTTTATTTTATTTTTGTTATGAAGTGGTTGACATCAAGTTTTCGGCTTCATCCTTTAATTGTTTGAAAAAAATTAAAATTAAAAATGTCTTTTACTTTAGATATTATATTAATATATATCGGTACATAGAATACCCTTTATTTAATGATTTATTAATACATTTTATAATTATTATTTTTTGTTAAATAATAATTCTGTATTTCATTACATCTAAATCTTCCATCAGTTATTACGATTCACCTCGGTTGAACTTACTCAGGATGACTAAATAATAAAATTTAACAAAATCGATTTTCAACCTTGTCATACTTTTCGTAGAATTGTATTGGATAAATATTCAGAATTCTTCTCCAGAACAGAGACTGATTACATGTTCTAAATGTTATGTTTATGACGCTTTTTCATTCGTTTCTTGTAATAACCTAAGGGATTTTTCTAGTTCTTTCAGCTTTCCGTGTACTTTATTACTACTAATTTTATTTTATTTTTCATTTTTCCTGATATGCAATAATCGTTATGACCTGATTTTATAAAATTATGTCTCACCGCATTATAAAACTTACGCGCTGCTATCGTTTTATCGCTTGCTTGTTATTGTTTATCGTTTCATTTAGGCTTTTAATTATTTTTGATAAAATGCAACTGATTTGCAATACTTTATTTTTTCCTCATCGAACGTTTAATATTTATTTGTGTTTATATCGTGGAAGAAACATCGATTTGTCGTAGTGAATGTCCGTGACAAATTAACTACGGCCCAGATGTGATGGTGTGTTGCGATACTGATGAAACACTTTCTCTCTATCTCTCGTTCTATTCGATATCTCTTTCTTTTTTCTTTGATCCAGTGAATTAAAACTTGCACGAAACTAAAGTAAAAGAATTTTTTTATTGTTATTACGGCTGTTGTTGGTCTCGAGGTCGACTTTTTACCACATAGTCTTCCTAGTAATGGCTAAGAAGAAAGATTATTTAACTGAAGTAAGGAAATTCACTGATGCGAAGCGAGGTTGTTAATGTTTCGGTCCGACGAGCAACTCGTTCACACGATTTTATAAGAGTGAAAAGACAGATAATTTAAGTCATATGCTATAATATTTGTTTTTTCGTTTATCTTGAAAATGAAACGATTCAGTAATGCACTTGTAAAAAAGTATTTTTATAGGATTTTCTTTAAACATCGTTTTACAATAAAAACAGTATATTAAAAAATAAAGAAAAACAAGCGAGAGGTTATATAAATTGTTAAATAATATTGTCGATTCATAAGTTTATATCAGAAATTATATTTTTTTTTAAATACACTATTTAAAATTTTTTTCCATCGTATTTCCGACAAAAACTTAAGAATATTACCCTAATAATATTTACGTTTAGGATCACTCAATTTTAAAATTATGTCTACAAACATGTAAAAACTCCCAAATTAATTTTAACAAAATTATCAGCGTTAACTTATTTTAATCAAATAGAGATTTTAGAGTATATTAACTTTTAAATATTAGTAAGAAGAGATTATTTTTAACGTGTACTCAGTTTTGAACTGGAAACCGTGACTATAAAATTTTTACTTTAAAAAGTCATTTGAAGTTTACAATTATTTCATATGATTCTTTTTATTTCAAACGTGTGGGCTTCTGCGTCCCTCTCTTAAGATAAAAGTAAAATAAAATTTGAGTCAAGATTCTTAGGGATTTTTTTTCATGATGATACATGTAATGAATGAGAATTAAGAAATTGTAATTTTTAAATAATTTATATAATAACGTTTTTGAAGCGGGTGGGAGACTCACTCCGGACTAATTGAAACAATCGTTTTTCTTTTTGTTAAATAGAGGTTAGTTTTAGCAAAATATTTTCCTAGGAATTAAATTGAATATTAACAATTTTTTTTTAAGGAACCCGTTTTTATTCATAATCTCCGGGTAATTCAAATACTCATAAGTATTATAAAAATAAAAAAATGAAATAAATAACTTGTTGAAAACCAAAAAAATTCATTCTATCTTATAAACTTCGTTTTTGATTTTGTTTTGTTCAAGCCTTACGAGTGTTCAAAATTTATTTTTTAAGCTCGTGGTCGGTACTTGATATAAGAAAAATTTACAGTAGCTTATGTTAGTTGTTAAATTACAGACAAGAATTCTAAGTATATTTTTCCTGTTGAACATTTTTCTCAGATTTGAACATTGTTTCTAACCGTCTTCATTTAATTTAATTGTTAAATCACATAGTTACGTTAATCAGTGTTACGAAATTGCTGAAGAGGTTAAATACACTTTTGTAAACCAATATCTCTTCTTTCTTTTGGTTAATTGTCAGTATTTTTTAATTTTATTAAATACAATAGGGTGATATTTTTATTATGTCATTAAAACTTTTGCGATTATAATTTGTTACATTATTGTTGTATAACATTTTTTTTTTTTTTTATTAAGTTTGCCTGAAGGAAAGATTTTGCACTTTTTAATTTATAAACAAAACAACAAAAAATATATATATTTCCCGTTAGTTACCGGTTTAAAACTTAACTTATCAAAATTTCAAATCCAATATAGAAAAAAAATTGCTTCAGGAAAAAATTGATCGGCTTTAAACAATTGAATATATTCGTTCTATCTGTGTTATAGCGTTAAAGTATTATGCTTTTTATTTAAAATTGAATTTTTATCTCGTACATGCACTAATGCCTTAGGAAGTCTAAAGCCTCTGTTAAAACCTTTTTTTCTGATTTTATTGGTCAGATTTAAAAAAATAAACAATTTATATTTCATATATTAATATTTAGTACAGTATTGTAGTCTGGAAATGTATAAATGATTTTTATAATACTTTATTAATGTTTCCATTCATTAAAATTGCTTTTTTCCTTAATCTTTAAAATAACTTTATTCTTTTTAAATCGGTGTTCTCTTTATTCTAAACTGGAAAAACTTTGTAATTCTATAATAATTTTACTTGAATTACAACTCTATTGTGATATACAAGCTTTATATAACCTGTTATTATTTTTATTTTGTTTCGATCGATAAACGAGACGAAAATGTTAAAAAAATATGTAGATTATTTTCGTGAATCGAACCCGGGAGCTCAATAAAATTCCAATAAATTATAAAACCGACTTTTAACTTTTACATTACTTTGTTTTATTAGTATATATTAAAGTCTATTTTTTCTTTATTTGTACTAAAACATCGATTTTAATTTATTTACAAAGTAAACTTATTATATTAAAAGTAAGGACGAAACTGGTTCCAGAGGCCGTAAGGGAGAAACTACTTTAGGAGTGACCCGTAGTACTACACATAATATTGGTATTACCGCGGCTAGCCGTCTGGCGTACTATCAACAACTGGCAAAGTGATTATAAAAGATTTCTTAAGGAGTGACTTGTCTACTTTCCGTCTGTCGTCATCAGGCAGGCTCTTCATGTGTAGATTACAACGGCAACGATTGTACAAACAAGTTCTCTATTGAAAATGAAATTAAACAAACTCTCTGTTTGTTTGTTTTTACGTCTCGTTTATTTTTAAATATATAGATTATTTATTTTTACTAAATATATAGGGAATGTATAATAATAGGTGTTTTTTCCATTGAATTATATTTTGATATTTAATATTGTATTCGGCTGAAAAATCCAATTGAAATTCAGTTAATGTTTATTAATTTTTTTCATGTTATCGTTATAATTAAATTCTCTTTAATAAAAAAAAATAATAATAAAAATAAATAAATAGTAATATACTTTAATTTTATTGTTGCATGATGTATTTAGTATGTGTTTAAATTTTATAAACTAGGCTAATGAACAAGATTAATTTTAATAATATGTTGATCGGTGGTCCTGAGTTCAACTCTCAGAATATTAAAAAGTTTTTTTACCATTAAATATTGATTCTATATTTCTCCGATCAATGCAAAAATTATTTAAAAAGTAAAGTTTGTATTGAAAAAACATGCTACTTGTGTTATTAAAGAGAAGTAAATATTTACTTATATTCAAAACAGGAAAACTCTAGCTGTTATTGAAATAAAAATAAATTTTGGATGTATTAAAATTGATAAATTTATCATTTTAAGAATTAAAAAATATATTCCCTAACATAAACATTGTATAATATTTAAAGGTATAATGTTTTTTAATAATGAATTATTTTGCTTTTTTAGGAGGTAATACATTAAAATTTTTATTATTTAAATTTAAAGATGTTAAACTTTCGTCATTAATAAAATGTTGATCGCTGTCTTTTTAGATTTAATATTTACATTTGGATTAAAATATTTTTTATATATATTTTTGTAATTATCAAAAAATAATATTTTTTTTTAAAATCGTAAAATAAAATTTCAGTTCATTGTAAATTGTTGGGAGGGGAAAGGCAAATAAATAATTAATATAAAATATTTAATAATATCAAGCCACAAAAAAATATTTTTAGGGTATAACGTTTGTTATTCGTTATTGACGTTTGTATAGTGTTAGCGTTAAATATTTATGAAGTTTGTATGATCCAGTCTTTGGTGGGGCACGTGATTTTATATAATGTACTGTATATACTGGTAGCCTGTTATAAATAAACATGATATCGGAGTTAGCAGAGGAATGATAAAATAAAAATGTACATTATACATATACGAAGAAAAAAAATTATTTATTTGGCTTATAAAAAATTTATAATAATTCATAAATAAATGAAAATAGAATAGAAAAAAATGAAGTAAAAAGTCTTTTTACAAAAAAGTATGTATACGTACAAGAAAATAATAGGAATATTCTAGAAGAAAACAAAAGAAAAAGACATCATAGATCGTTGACTGACTGAACTTCTTTATTATTCGATTACATTAATGCTCCGTTTTTATGAAGTCATGTTAATAGAATAACGAAGTGAAGGCC